>NW_027397122.1:537675-617675 GCF_003265705.2 Callorhinus ursinus | reverse complement strand
CAGTGTTCTGGATTTTGGCCATGATAGTAAGTTTGTAGTGGTTTGTTATTATTATTATTTTTTAAAGATTTTATTTATTTATTTGAGAGAGAGAGAGAGAGAATGAGAGATAGAGAGCACGAGAGGGAAGAGGGTCAGAGGGAGAAGCAGACTCCCTGCTGAGCAGGGAGCCCAATGTGGGACTCCATCCTGGGACTCCAGGATCATGACCTGAGCCGAAGGCAGTCGCTTAACCAACTGAGTCACCCAGGCACCTGGTTTGTTATTATTTTAATTTGCATTTCCCTGATGACATATGATGTAGAGCATCATATGTTTACTTGCTCTCTATATATCTGTTGATGTGTATTTTAAGGTCTTTGGCCCATTTTTAGTCAGATTGTTTTCTTATTATTAAGGTTTTTTTAAGATTTTATTTATTTATTTGAGAGAGAGAGAAAGCACACATGAGCGGGGTGAGGGGTGGAGGGAGAAGCAGACTCCCCTGCTGAGCAGGGAGCCTGATGTGGGGCTCAATCCTGGGACTCTGGGATCACCACCCAAGCCAAAGGCAGACACTTAACCAACTGAGCCACCCAGGCGCCCCTCTTATTGTTAAGTTTTAAGAGGTTTTTGTATATTCTGGTTAAGTCTCTTCTCAGATATATGTTTTGCAAATATTTTCTCCCCATCTGTGGCTTGTCTTTTCATTCTCTTGATAGTGTCTTTCACAGAGCAGAACTTTTTAATTGTAGTGAAGTTTAGCTTATCAATTCTTTCTTTCATGGATTATGGCATATCAAAAAAGTCATTGCCACACTCAAAATCATCTAGATTTTCCCCTTTTATCTTCTAGAAGCTTTATAGTTTTGTATTTTATGTTTAGGTCTGCAGTCTACCTTGAGTTAATTTTTGTAAAGAGTTTAAGTTCTGCCTCTAGATTCTTTTTGTTTTGTTTTGCATGTGAATGTTGTTATTCTTTATTTTTTTAAGATTTTATTTCTTTATTTGACAGAGAGACAGAAAGCACACAAGCAAGTGGAGTAGTGGGCAGAGGGAGAGAGAGAAGCAGGCTCCCCCCTGAGCAAGGAGCCCAGTGAGGGGCTGGATCCCAGAACCCTGGGATCATGACCTGAGCTGAAGGCAGTTGCTTAACCAACTGAGCCACCCAAGCGCCCCATGAAAGTTCAATTACTCTAACATCATTTGTTGAAAAGTCTATCTTTGCTTTGTTGTCTTTACCTTGCTCCTTTGTCAAAGATCCATTGACTGTTATGATGTGGGTCTGTTTCTGGGCTCTCTATTCCAATGGTCTGTTGGCCTATTCTTATGCCAATACCACACAGTTTTGATTACTGTAACTTATAATAAGTCTTGAAGTTGAGTAATAACAATCCTCCAACTTTTGTCTTCTTCAATATTGTTTTGGCTATTCTGGGTCTTTTACCTATCTATATAAACTTCAGAATCAGTTTTTCAATGGTGCCTGTATAGCTCAGTCAGTGGAGCATGTGATTCTTGATATCAGGGTTGTGAATTCAAGTCCCACACTGGGTATAGAGCTTACTTAAAAAAAAAAAATCAGTTTTTCAATATCCACAAAATCTCTTGCTAGGATTCTGATTGAAATTGTATTGAATCTATAGGGTGCCTGGGTGGCTCAGTTGGTTAAGCGACTGCCTCCAGCTCAGGTCATGATCCTGGAGTCCTGGGATCGAGTCCCACATCAGGCTCCCTGCTCGGCAGGGAGTCTGCTTCTCCCTCTGACCCTCCTCCCTCTCATGTGCTCTCTGTCTCTCATTCTCTCTCTCTCAAATAAATAAATAAAATCTTAAAAAAAAAAGAAACTGTTTTGAATCTATAGATCAAGTTGGAAAGAACTAACATCTTGACAATGTTTTTAGTCTTCCTATCCAAGAGCATGGAGCATAGACTATCTCTCCATTTACTTAGCTCTTACTTGATTTTGTTCATCAGAGTTTTGTAGTTTATCTCATATATATCTTGTATATATTTTTCTAGATGTATACCTGAGTATTTCATTGGGGGGGTTGTTCATGTAAGTGTTCTTTTTTTTCCTCCAAATTCCATTCTTTTGTTCCTGATACATATATAGCTAAGTGATATGATATATAGGTTGCTGATATGATATATAGGTAAGTGACTGACTTTTGTACATTAGGTTTGTATACTGTGACCTTGCTATAATTGCTTATTAGTTCCAGCAGGTGTTTGTTGATTCAGATTTTCTGCATACACAATCCCGTCATCTCGTTCAGACAATTTTATTTTTCCCACTCTCTATAATTTTTATTTCGTTTGTCTTATCTGATTGCATTAGTCAATACTTCCAATATGATGTTGAAATGGAAAGCTGAGAGAAGACATATTTGTCTTTTTCCTGATATATTTTGATTGAAGAATTTAAACCATTAATGTTCAAAGTGAGTGTTGATACAGTTAGATTAATATTTACCATATTTATTTTGTCATTGTTCTTTGTTCATATTATTGTCATCTACACTTTTTATGCTTGTTGTGGTTTTCATTGACCAAGTTACATGATTATATTTTCTCTTCTTTCTTAGTGTATCAGTTATACTTTTTTCAGCTTTATTGAAATGTTATTGACAAATAAAAATTTGCTATATTTAAGGTTTACAACTTAATGTTTTCATAGAGATACCATTCTGAAATGATCACCACAGTCAAGCTAATTCATATATCCACCACCTCACGTAGTTAGCATTGTGTGTGTGTGTGTGTGTGTGTGAATACTTAATTAAGACCAATCCTCCTGAAAATTTTCAAGTAAATGATACAGAAGTGTTAATTACAATAAATGTACTATACGTTTGATCTCCAGAACTTATCTATCTTGTATAACTGAAACTTTATATTTTTTGCCCAACATCTTCCCATTTCCTATTCCACCATATACCTGGTAACCACCACCATACTGTTTGCTTCTATGAATCTATTTCAAATTCACATATGAGTGAATATTTGTGCCTATTTGTCTTTCTGTGTCTAGCTTATTTGACTTAGCATAACATCTTGCAGGTTCATCCTTTTTTTTTTTTTCCAATGGCAGGATCTCCTTTTTTAAGGCTGAATAATATTCGTGTGTGTGTGTGTGTGTGTGTGTGTGTGTGTGTGCATGTGCATGTATATGACATTTCCTTTATCAGTTAGTTCATCTGTCAACAAACATTTAGATTGTTTCCTTGGCTTGGCTATTATGAGTAATGCTGCAATGAACATGAGACTGCAGATATATCTTTGAACCAGAAGTGGGGTGGCTGGGTCATATAGTAGCTCTATTTTAAATTTTTTAAGGCTATTTTCCACAATGGCTATGCCAATTTACATTCCCAAAAACAGAGTACAAGATTCATCTTCTCCACATACTTGCCAACACTTACTATTTTTTGCCTTTTTGAAAATAGTCATTTTAACAGGTGTGAAGTGATATCTCATTGTGGTTTTTGTTTGCATTCCCCTGATGATTAGTGACACTGAGTAATTTTCATATACCTATTAGCATTTGCATGTCTTATAAATCCAGGTGTTTTGGAAGGAGTATAGAAATTCTTATATATTTTGGAGATTAACTCATCAGATATATGGTTTGCAAATATTTTCTCCCATTCCATAGGTCGTTTTTTTGCCCTATTGATTGTTTTCTGTGCAAAAGCTTTTTAGTTGATGTAATCCTGCTTTTCTGTTTTGGTTTTTTGCCCCTGTGCTTTTGCTATGAGGAAAAAAATCATTGACAAGACCAATCTCAAAAACTATTTTCCTTACATTTTTTTAAAGTACTTTTGCAGATGCAGGTCTTTTATTTAAGTACTTGATCCATTTGGAGTTTATTTTTGTTTATAGTGTGAGATAAGGATCCAATTTCATTCTTCTGCACGTGTATATCAATTTTTCCCAATACCATTTATTAAAAGACTATTCTTTTCCCATTGTGTGTCTTGGTACCTTTGTAAGAGGTCAGTTTGCCATAAAATGTGAATTTATTTGGGAGTTCTCTATTCTGTTTCATTGTTCTGTATGTCTGTTTTTGTACCAGTACCATATTGTTTTGATTACCATTGCTTTGTAAAATTTTCCCACTTTATTGAGAAATAATTGACATACACATGATGGTTTGATTTACGTATATTGTGAAATGATGTCCACAATATGTTCACCCAACATCCATTTTCTCATATAAATACAATAAAAAGGAAAAAAAGAAAAAAATGTCCTGCTTATGTAGAGAACTCAAGATTCATTCTCTAATGATTTTCCTATATTTCATACAGAGTGTTAGTTACAGTCATCATGTATATTGTACATTATATCTGTAAGACTTATTTATTCTATAACTGGACTGCAAGTTTGTACCTTTTGACCAGCTTCCTCCACTTTCCTTTCCCCCACCCTCTGCTTCTGGTAACCATATTCTTTCTATGAGTTTTGTTTTGTTTTTAGATTTACCATATAAATGAGAGCATACAGTATTTGTCTTTCTATGTCAGACTTATTTCACTAAGCATAATGCCCTCAAAGTCCATCCATGCTGTCCAAAATGGTAGGATTTTCTAATTTCTTATGACTGAATAATATATAGTTGTCTATATATACCACAACTTCTTTATCCATTCATCCACCAATGGACACTTATGTTATTTCCATGCCTTGGCTATTGTAAATAATGCTGCTATGAATATGTGGGTGCAGATATCTTTTTAAGTTATTGTTTTTTATTCCTTTGAATATATTCCCCAAAACAGAACTGTTAGGCCACTTAGTAGTTCTATTTTTAATTTCTTGAGGATCCCCTACAATTTCCATTGTGGCTGTACTAATTTACAATCCCACCAAGAGTTTGAAAGGTTTCCTTTTTCTCCACATCCACTCTAGCATTTGTTATCTCTTGCCTTTTTGATGATGGCTATTCTCACAGGTGTAAGTCAATATCTCACTGTGGTTTTAATTTGAATTTCCATGATGACTAGTGATATTGAGCATCTTTTAATGTACCTGTTGGCCTTTTGTATATCATTTTTGGAGAAGTGTCTATCCAAGTATTTTTATGCATTTTTAATTGGGTCATTTGTTTTTGGTTTTTATTTTTCATTTTTTTTATTATTGAGTTTATTAGTTCTTTATATATTTTGGATATTAGCCCCTTGGCAGATACATGGTTCGCAAATATTTTTTTTCCATTCTGTAGGTTTTGTTTTCACTTTATTGATTGTTTCTTTTGCTATACAGAAGTTTTAGTTCCATGTAGTCTCTCTTGTTCACTTATTTTGTTGTTGTTGTTGTTGCTTCTGCCTTAGGTGCCATAACCAAAATTCATTAATAAAACCCATGTCAACAAGCTTTGGTCCTATGCTTTTTTCCTAGGAGTTTCATATTTTCAGGCCTTATGTTTAAGTCTTTAATCTACTTTGAGTTAAGTTTAGTGATTTTTGTAAGATAGAGGTCCAGTTTCATTTTTTAAGTGTGAATATCCAATTATCACAGCACCATTTACTGTTAATATTGTCTTTTTCTCATTGAGTATTCTTGGTTCCCTTGCCAAATATTAGTTGATCACATATGACTGGGTTTATTTGTGAGCACTTGATTCTCTTCCATTGTTCTAGTTGTCTTTTTTTTTTTTTTTTTTTAGTGCCAGTACCACCATTTTGATGAGTATAACTTGGTAGTATAGTTTGAAATCAAGAAGTGTGATGTCTCCTGCTATGTTCCCCTTTCGCAGTATTTATATGGCTATTTGGGGTCTTTTGTGGTTCCATACAAATTTTAGGATGTTTTTACTACTTCCATAAAATATGTTAGTAAAATCTTGATAGGAATTGCATTGCATCTGAATATGGCTTTTGATAGTATTAACGTTTTAACAATATTATTCCTTTTAGTACATGAACACAAGATACCTTTCCACATATTTGTTTAATTCCTTTCTTCAGTGTCTTATTTCAGAGTAGAGATCCTTCACCTCCTTAGTTAAATTCATTTCTTAGTATTCTATTGTTTGATTCTATTGTAAATGAGATAAATGTCTTTCTTTCCCAGAAAATTCATTGAAATTGTATAGAAATGCTGCTAATTTTTGTAAGTTGATTTTGTATCCTGCAACTTTACTGGATTTGTTAATTAGATAATAGTTTTTTGATCAAGTCATTAGGATTTTCTATATATTAAGTCATGACATCTGCAAATAAGGACAATTTTACTTCTTCCTTTCCAATTCTAATAACTTTCATTTCTTTATCTTCCATGGTTGCTCTAGCTAGGAGTTCTAGTACTATGTTGAAAAGAAGTGGTGAGAATAAGGACCTTTGTCTGATTCCAAATCTTGGAGGAAAAGATTTCAACCTTTTGCCATTAAGTTTGTTACTAGCTGTGGGCTTCTCATATATGCTTTTTCTTATGTTCAGATATGTTCCTTCTATACTGAATTTGTTAAGGATTTTTAATCTTAAATGGATGTTACCTTTTGTCCAATGCTTTTTCTACATCTATCGTGATGATCATATGATTTTTGTCTTCATTTTATTTATGTGATGTTTCACACTGATTGATTTGCTTGAAGAACCATTCTTGTATCCCAGGGTTAAATCCTACTCAATCATTGTAAATTACCCTTTTAATATGCTGCTGGATTTGGTTTGCTATTATTTTATTGGTCTTTTTCCCATTTTTACTCATAAGGGATATTGCCTTGTGGCTTTTATTTTCTAGTACTGCTCTTTTCTGGGTTTGGCATCAAGATAATACTGGACTTGTAAAATGATTTTATTTTTTGGAAGAATTTGAGAAAGAGTGGTGTTGATTTCTCTTTAAATGTATAGTAAAATTCACCAGTGAAGCCATCTGGTTCTGGGCTTTTCTTATTTGGAAGATTATTTTTTATTACTGATTCAATCTCTTTATTAATAATTGGTCTATTCAGATGTTCTATTTCTTCCACATTCAGTCTGTTTTTTTAAAGATTTTATTTATTTATTTGACAGAGAGAGACAGCAAGAGAGGGAACACAAGCAGGGGGAGTGGGAGAGGGAGAAGCAGGCTCTCCCTTGAGCAGGGAGCCCCATGCAGGGCTCGATCCCAGGACCCTGGGATCATGACCTGAGCCGAAGGCAGATGCTTAATGACCGAGCCACCCAGGCGCCCCTCCACATTCAGTCTTGATAAATTTTATGTTTCTAAGAATTGTTTCTATTTCTTCTGGGTTGTCCTGTTTGTTAGCATATAGTTGTTCATAGTAGTCTCCTGTGATCCTTTGAATTTCTGAGGTATCTGTTGTAATGTCTTTTTTCATTTACAATTTTGTTGACTTAGGTGCTTTATCTTTTTTCCTTGTTTAGTCTAGCTAAGTGTTTGTCAGTTTTGTTTATCTTGTCAAAGAACCAACAAAGTTTGACTAAACTTTTCTACTGCTTTTCTGTTCTTTATGCTATTAATTTCTCCTCAAATGTTTAGTACTTCCTTTCTTCGGCTACCTTTGGGCTCAATTAGTTCTTCTTGTCTGGTTCCTTAAGGTACTATGGTCTATTTTTTTGATGAGTTGAGTTTTTGAGCTCTGAGGATGAAGATGGTGGTGTGACACTGGCTGAGAAGAGTTGAGTATGACTACTGGCTTGGTTCCCTACATTGTGAGGCTGCAGGATGGGCTCTGCATTTGCCTGGGCTAGGCTTACTAAATGGTTGGGACTTAGTACTATATACAGTGGTAGATGGGCTATGAATTAGTTTTCCTGTCCTGGCAGGGCAGTAGAACAGACCCCAGGGCATGTAAAATTTATGATTTGAGGATGTGAATCAAGCCAGGGTGTGCCCTGAGCTCCCCAATCAGGTGAGGCCACCTGTTTTGCTCTGCAGATAAGGCTAGTTATGGGTTGCACTCTCTGTCACCTGTGATTTATTTTGACTACCATTTGCAGGAATTATCTTTTTTCATCTCTTCACTTTCAGCCTATGTATAATCTTAAATCTGAAATTAATTTCCTCATTCATAGCCAGCATACAGTTACATCTTGGTTTTTATCCATTCATCCACCCTATGTCTTTTGATTGAGGAGTGTAATCCATTTCCACTTAGAGTAAATTACCAATAAAGACGAATTTACTATTGCCATTTTTTAATTGCTTTCTGTTAGTCTTGTAGCTCTTTTGCCCTCTTTTTATCTCCTATGTGATTTGTTGTTTGTAATGTAAGCTTAGATCCCTTTCTGTTTTTCTTTTGTGAAACTTCTATAGGTATTTTCTTCGTGGTTATTCTATGGTTTATATAAAACATCCATCTTATAAAAGTAGAATATAGGCTGATAGAAACTTAACTTCACTTTCATACAAAAACTACACTTTTACTTTTTCTGCTCCACATTTCTATGTTATTAATGTCACAATTTACATCTACTTATATTGTGTACCCATTAATACATAATTTAGTTATGGTTATTTTTAAAACTTTTGTCTTTTTATACTAGAATTAAAGATGACTTACCCACCACCATTATGATAATTCTGTATTTGATAGTTATATTACGATAATTCTGTATTTGTTTACATATTTATATTTACCTATCAGTTCCATATTTATTCTTTCATGTTGCTATTTAGCTACATTTTGTTTCAACTTGAAGAACTCCCTTTAACATTTCTCAAAAGGCAAGTCTAGTGGTGATTAACTCCTTCAGCTTTTGTTTGAGAAAATCTTTCTCTCTCCTTAATTTTTGAAGAACGGTTCCGCCAAGCGTAGTATTTTTGATTGGCAGTATTTTTCTTTCAACACTTGGAATATATTATCCCACTCTTTTCTGGCCTGCAAAATTTCTGCTGAAAATCTGTTAGTCTTATGGAGATTCCCTTTTCTGTGAAAAGTTGCTTTTGTCTACCTGCTTTTTTCAAAAAAATTTTTTTTGAATTTTGATAATTTTATTATAATACTTCTCACTTTGGGTCTCTCTGGATTTATTGTGTGTGTGAGTTCTTTGAACTTCCTAAATTTGGATATCTGTTTCCTCACCCAGATTTAGGAAGTTTTTAGCCATTATTTCGTTAAATAAGTTTTCTGCCTTTTTCTCTCTCTGTTTTCCTTCTGGATCTCCCATATTGCCTAGTTGATGGGTATTAATGGTCTACTTGATGGTGTCTCATATTCATTTTTTCATGCTCCTGTGGCTTGCAGATTTCCAGTCATTTGACTTCAAATTTGCTTATTCATTCTTCTAGTTGATCCAGTCTGCTGTTGAACTCTTCTATTGAATTTTTAAATTCAGTCACTCTATACTTCAGCTCTATGTTTTCTATTTTATACTCTTTTTTTTGCTATATCTTTTTTGAAATTCTCTCTTTGTTTAGTCATTTCTTTCCTGATCTCAAACAGCATCTCTATGATCATTATTTTGGAGTCTTTATTAGGCAAATCATATATCTCCATTTAATTATGGTTGATTTCTAGACATTTATCTTGTTCTTTTATTTGGAACATATTTGCCTATTTCTTTATTTTACTTAATTCTCTGTGTTGGTGTCTGTGAGTTAGATAAGACAGTAACTTCTCCCCACCTGGATAGGCTGACCTTGTGCCTGAAAAGGCCCTGTCAGATTCCAGGTGTCTCTCAAACCTCTGTGCTCATCCAAACTACCTTTTTTGTTCTTGGCAGCCCCAGTAATATATATTTTTCCAATTCTAATCAGTGCTCCAAGACAGGCAAGATAGAAGTCAGTTCCTTGAATAGTAGCTGGAAAATTGGGGTTCCCTAGTTGTATAGATCAATTCTTCTCCCCTCAAAAAGAATCTGAGAGCTAGAGTTTATTTCCCAATACCTCTGCATTAAGCTGAGAAGAACTTTTGCTAATGTCTTCATGCTTGCTCAAACCTCATGATTTTTCAAACTGTTGCTTTGCTGTCTGTAGCCCTCAGGATACTAATGAATGTCTGGTAGCATCAATTTTTGGAGAAAAGCCATAAGTCAGAATCTCGGGTAGCAGCTATAAAAATTGGGAGGCACATGTGTAGTCCAACTCCTTCCGGAGAGAACCTGGAGGTTTGGTTTATTGCTGGAGTAAGCCAGGAGAGGAGTCACAGAAAGTATCTACACACCTTTTCTTTTCTTTTCTTTTTTAAGATTTTATTTATTTATTTATTAGAGAGCGAGTGAGAGAGAAACAGCATGAGAGGGGAGAGGGTCAGAGGGAGAAGCAGACTCCCTGCTGAGCTGGGAGCCCGATGCGGGACTCGATCCCAGGACTCCGGGATCATGACCTGAGCCAAAGGCAGTCGCTTAAACAACTGAGCCACCCAGGCCCCCTCTACACACCTTTTCAAAGCTATTGCTTTGTTTTCTAAAGCCCCGAGGAAGCTAGTGAATGCCACTATCACTACATCCCAGATACAGGGGAATTAGAATCCAGACCCTAAGGGAGCAGCCAGAGAAGTTGTGGCACTAGATGTGCAGTCTCCTTCCATGGAGAAGCTAGGAGCTTATCAGCTGCTCACTTTGTCCTAAGCCAGAAGGAAGAGCATGAAAAGTGTCCATATTCAAAACTGCCACTTTGTTATCAATAGTCCTCAAGGGACTAGAATGCCAGGCCTGCCAGCATCAAAGGACTGGCAAGTTAGTAGCCAGTCTCTTAGGAAGAAGCTGGAAAAGTTGAGTTAGGAAACGTGTGTTCCAAACGCTTGTGTTCTAAGAGAGAAGCTGGGAGTTGGGGATTCCCTCCCAATTTTATGGCGCTGTGCAGGACATAGGGTTTATGGCAGCAAAAGCATGTTTCAGTGATTCCTACCAGTTTCGATGTAGGTAGCTTCCCACTTGCTCAGTATGCAGGAGTCTCTCAACCAGTTTTTTTATTTCTCACAGAGGGAATTGATGCATGTATAGCTGTTGAATCAGTATGTTGTGGGAGGAGGTAAAGTCCAGAGCTTTCTATTTTGTACCACTTCACAGGCAGTGCAAGTACTTATAACAACAAAATAATCCTAATTCCTTTCTCTTGTCTCTTGTATTACCACTGGCATTCATTATACTTATACAAAAGCACATATATATATAATATAATCACATATATATGTGATATATATCTATACATATGTGTGTGCATATATATGTGTGTGTATGTAATTAAAAACGTTGGCATTATTATTTGCAACAAGCTTTAATCTGTTAGATCAATTAAGAATAGAAAAAATGTCAGAAGAAAAATAAATCACCTCAGTCACCTCCCAAAGACAAGGGAGTTAGAATCCAAGCCTGCAGATTTTCTTTTTAAGATTTTATCTGTTTGAGAGTGAGCGAACGAGAGAGAACACTGGTGAGGAGAGGGAGAAGGAGACTCCTCGCTGAGCAGGGAGCCTGATGAGGGAGCTCGATCCCATGACCCTGGGATCACAACCTGAACCGAAGGCAGATGCTTAACGACTGAGCGACCCAGGTGTCCTGAAGCCTGCAGATTTTTATTTTACTTTTACTTATTCCTTTTCTAATGGTTTCCTTTCATTATGTAAATCTGGGTTTCTGGACTATATAATTTTACTTTTTTTGAAGAACTTCTTTTTAAAATTTCTTGAAAGGCAGGTCCAATGGAAACAAATTCTCTCAATTTTTGTATCTGGGAAAGTTTTTATGCTTTCTCTACTTTTGAAGCATAATTTCAAACAGAATTCTAAGTTTGTAGGATTTTTCTCTCAACACAAAATATTTTACTCCATTCTCTCCTTGCTTGCATGGCTTTTTATGGGAAAACAGATATAATTTTTATCTTTTCTTTTCTATGGTTAAGAGGTTTTTTCAACTGACTTCATTCAAGACTTTGTCTTTGATTTTTTATAGTTTGAAGATGATATGCCTAGTTGTAGTACTTTTGTCATTTCTTCTACTTGGTGTTCTCTAAACTTTGTGGTCTGTGGTTTGCTATCTGATATTAACTTGAGTGAGAGTCTCAGTCATTATAATTTCAAATATTTCTTCTATTTCTTTCTAGTTTTTCTTTTCTATAGCTAGTCTTCCCATTATCTCTTTTGTAGTTGTCTCACAGTTCTTGAATATCTGTTCTGTTTTTTTCATTGCTCACTGTATCTCTTTTTAATTTTGGAGCTTCTATTGAGATATCCTCAAACTCAGAGAATCTTTCATCAGCTGTGACCAGTCTGTAATAAGCCCATCAAAGATATTTTTTTTTTCATTTTCTGTTACAGCATTTTTGATCTCCAGCATATCTTTTGAGTTCTTTCTTACAATCTCCCTCTCTGTGCTTACACTGGCCATCTGTTCTTGTTTGGTGTATACTTCACTCATTAAAGTTCTTATCATATTAATCACAGTTGTTTTAAATTCCCAACTTGAAAATAAACATAAATTCCTGATTTAATGATTCCAACATCCTTGCCATATTTGAGTCTGGTTCTGATGCTCACTTTATCTCTTCCAACTATGTTTTATTTTTACTTACTTTTCTTTCTTTGCTATTTAGTGTGACATGTAATTTTTTCTTCATGATAACCAGACATAATGTAATAGGCTAAAGGACTACTATAAGTAAGCCATTAATAATGTGGTGGTAAGGTGGAGACGCAGGGAGAGGAAGATTTCTATATCTTTTTAGGTCTCAACTTTTAGTGATCCTGTGCTGTGAACTGCAAACTTCACAAGTCTTTTCAGATCTCCACCCACCTACCCACCTTAGGTGAGGCAGAATGGCGAGAGGGATCTGAAATTGGGTATTTCTCTTCCCTCAGGTCAATTAGGTTCTGATAAAACCCCAGCAGGTTATACTCTGGTTAAGTAGTTTCTCCTGAAGGTAGACCTTGTGAAAAAGAACAGGATGCTCTGGAATATTTAAAAATAGTTTCTTTTCCTGTTCTCTGCCAGAAGGACTATGGGATTTTGTTCTGATATTCTCTGTGAGAACCTGTTCCAGTTCCTGGAGATAAAGCTCACTAAAGAGTGGGCACCTCTGGAATATTTAACTCTTAAACTTTCCCACACTGAGCTTCTAGCAATTGGTCAATAAAAGTTAGGTTTTTCTACCTGGCACCTGTTTCTGTGGAAGCTTCTGCCTGTGGGTTTCTGTTCTGGTAAATTAATATTATCTGTTTCTCTCTAACCAATTTAGGGGGCAGCAATTTGCCACGTGACCTCAATTCTCATATGGGTCTAAGAGGTGTTGATTTTTCTGTTTGTTCAGCTTACATTTTTTAGCACAGAGTGCTAACTTCCAAACTCCTTACATGCCAGGCAGAAAAAAAAGTTCTACACTTTTTATTTTTAACCTTACTCTAGAGAGAAAGAAACACAATACAAGTTAAATACCATGCTTGCCATTTTTGTCAGGTTTTATCAGTTCTTACACAGATTAAAACTAAAAGGAGATTTTATTACCCTTAACTTTTCTCTCAAGGTTTAGTTCATCCTTAGACTTAATTTTCCTGACACTATTACTAAAGGTCAGCCCCACTCTTTTGAAAATAGGAAAGTATGACTGCACCATTCTATGTAGTTAATTATATTTTTATTTTGCCTCAAAAGTTTACCAAGACTAAATCAAGTATTTATGGTTACTCTATAATTATATCCAGACACCAATTGTTTGCCCCTCAGATAAATGCACTTCTAATTAGGAATGGAGAGAGAGAAAACTGAAAATGCACAACAATCTTTTTTACATTTACTGAAAATTTCTTATATCTCTTTGGAACACATCTTTGTTCTGGAAATGATCATCCATCTGTTAGAGTAGGAAGAAAATGTAATCCTTTGCTCTTTAGTTCCTAGTATCCCATTAGGCCATACAAGGGAAGGAAATGAGTTCTAAGCTATACTTTTGATTTATTGCATAGCTGAACACATTTGCACAGAGAAAAGTGCTATTTTAATTTTACACACTTCAATAGACACACATACATATGTTCAACCTTTAAATGTAATCATAAAAGTGACTGTGAAAATTCTTGAAATAGAATAAAAATATACATAAAAATTTTACTTATAATAGTATTGTTCAGAATCCTATTATACAAAATTAAGGGTAGGTTTCTAGTATTTTTTTAAGTGCGCATTCTTTAGCATTCAGAAACTATTTACAAATTACATTGTATTATCTTTTCTTCATTACAATATGTTCATGTCTATCATGCTGGAACAGTATGTTATGGAATTTAAAATTCCGTTGGTAGCCCTACAATGTTTCATGAATAATACCTGAAACATTTTTCCTTGTGGTCAGGGTTTTTTTTTTTAATTTTTTTATTGTTATGTAAATCACCATACATTACATCATTACTTTGTGATGTAGTGTTCCATGATTCATTGTTTGTGCATAACACCCAGTGCTCCACCCAGAACGTGCCCTCTTTAATACCCATCACGAGGCTAACCCATCCCCCTACACCTCCCCCCATCTAGAATCCTCAGTTTGTTTTTCAGAGTCCATCGTCTCTCATGGTTCATCTCCCCCTCCGACTTACTCCCCTTCATTCTTCCCCTCGTGCTATCTTCTTCCTTTTCTTTTTCTTAACATATGTTGCATTATTTGTTTCAGAAATACAGATCTGTAATTCAACAGTCTTGCGCAATTCACAGCGCTCACCATAGCACATACCCTCCCCAATGTCTATCACCCAGCCACCCCCTCCCTCCCACCCCCCCACCACTCCAGCAAACCTAAGTTTGTTTCCTGAGATTAAGAATTCCTCATATCAGTGAGGTCATATGATACATATCTTTCCCTGATTGACTCATTTCACTCAGCATAACACCCTCCAGTTCCATCCAGGTTGTTGCAAATGGCAAGATCTCATTCCTTTTTATGGCGCATAATATTCCATTGTGTACATATACCACATCTTCTTTATCCATTTATCTGTCGATGGACATCTTGGCTCTTTCCACAGTTTGGCTAATGTGGACATTGCTGCTATAAACATCAGAGTGCACATACCCCTTCGGATCCCTACATTTGTATATTTGGGGTAAATACCCAGAAGTGCAATTACTGGATCGAACGGTAGCTCTATTTTCAACTGTTTGAGGAACCTCCATACTGTTTTCCAGAGGGGTTGCACCAGCTTGCATTCCCACCAACAGTGTAGGAGGGTTCCCCGTTCTCCGCATCCCCGCCAACATCTGTCGTTTCCTGACTTGTTCATTTTAGCCATTCTGACTGGTGTGAGGTGGTATCTCATTGAGGTTTTGATTTGGATTTCCCCGATGCTGAGCGATGTTGAGCACTTTTTCATGTGTCTTTTGGCCATTTGGATATCTTTGGAAAAATGTCTGTTCACGTCTTCTGCCCATTTCTTGATTGGATTATTTGTTCTTTGGGTGTTGAGTTTGATAAGTTCTTTAGAGATTTTGGATACTAGCCCTTTATCTGATATGTCATTTGCAAATATTTTCTCCCATTCTGTCGGTTGTCTTTTGGTTTTGTGGACTGTTTCTTTTGCTGTGCAAAAGCTTTTTATCTTGATGAATTCCCAAGAGTTCATTTTTGCCCTGGCTTCCTGTGCCTTTGGCGATGTTTCTAGGAAGAAGTTGCTGCGGCTGAGGTCGAAGAGGTTGCTACCTGTGTTCTCCTTTAGGATTTGGATGGACTCCTGTCTCACATTTAGGTCTTTCAACAATTTGGGTCTATTTTTGTGTGTGGTGTAGGGAAATGGTCCAGTTTCATTCTTCTGCATGTAGCTGTCCAATTTTCCCAAGACTACATTTGTTGAAGAGACTGTCTTTTTGCCATTGGACATTCTTTCCTGCTTTGTCAAAGATGAGTTGACGATAGAGTTGAGGGTCCATTTCTGGGCTCTCGATTCTGTTCCATTGATCGATGTGTCTGTTCTTGTGCCAATACCATACTGTCTTGATGATGACAGCTTTGTAATAGAGCTGGAAGTCCGGAATTGTGATGCCGCCAGCTTTGCTTTTCTTTTTCAAGATTCCTCTGGCTATTCGGGGTCTCTTCTGGTTCCATACAAATTTTAGGATTCTTTGTCCCATTTCTTTGAAAAAAGTGGATGATATTTTGATGGGGATTGCATTCAATGTGTAGATTGCTCTAGGTAGCATTGACATCTTCACAATGTTTGTTCTCCCAATCCATGAGCATGGAATGTTTTTCCATCTCTTTGTGTCTTCTTCAATTTCTTCCATGAGTATTTTATAGTTTTCTGAGTACAGATCCTTTGCCTCTTTGGTTAGATTTATTCCTAGGCATCTTATGGTTTTGGGTGCAATTGTAAATGGGATCGACTCCTTGATTTGTCTCTCTTCTGTCTTGTTGTTGGTGTATAGGAATGCCACTGATTTCTAGGCATTGATTTTATATCCTGCTACTTTACTGAATTCCTGTATGAGTTCTAGCAGTTTTGGGGTGGAGTCTTTTGGGTTTTCCACATACAGTATCCTATCATCTGCAAAGAGTGAGAGTTTGACTTCCTCTTTGCCGATTTGGATGCCTTTGATTTCTTTTTGTTGTCTGATTGCTGTGGCTAGGACTTCTAATACTATGTTGAATAGCAGTGGTGAGAGTGGACATCCCTGCCGCGTTCCTGACCTTAGGGGAAAAGCTCTCAGCCTTTCCCCATTGAGAATGATATTCGCTGTAGGTTTTTCATAGATGGCTTTTATGATATTGAGGTATGTACCCTCTATCCCTATGCTCTGAAGAGTTTTGATCAAGAAAGGATGCTGTACTTTGTCAAATGCTTTTTCTGCATCTATTGAGAGGATCATATGATTCTTGTTCTTTCTTTTGTTAATGTATTGCATCACGTTGATTGATTTGCGGATGTTGAACCAACCTTGCAGCCCAGGGATAAATCCCACCTGGTCGTGGTGAATAATCCTTTTAATGGACTGTTGGATCCTATTGGCTAGTATTTTGGTGAGAATTTTTGCATCCATGTTCATCAAGGATATTGGTCTGTAAATCTCCTTTTTCATGGGGTCTTTGTCTGGTTTTGGAATCAAGGTAATAGTGGCGTCATAAAGAGTTTGGAAGTTTTCCTTCCATTTCTATTTTTTGGAATATTTTCAGGAGAATAGGTATTAATTCTTCCTTAAATGTCGGATAGAATTCCCCTGGAAAGCCATCTGGCCCTGGGCATTTGTTTGTTGGGAGATTTTTGATGACTGCTTCAATTTCCTTAGTGGTTATAGATCTGTTCAGGTGTTCTATTTCTTCCTAGTTCAATTTTGGTAGTTGATACATCTCTAGGAATGCACCCATTTCTTCCAGGTTATCTAATTTGCTGGCATAGAGTTGCTCATAATATGTTCTTATAATTGTTTGTATTTCTTTGGTGTTGGTTGTGATCTCGCCTCTTTCATTCATGATTTTGTTGATTTGGGTCATTTCTCTTTTCTTTTGGATAAGTCTAGCCAGGGGCTTATTAATCTTGTTCATTCTTTCAAAGAACCAGCTCCTAGTTTCGTTGATCTGTTCTACTGTTCTTTTGGTTTCTAGTTCATTGATTTCTGCTCTGATCTTTATGATTTCTCTTCTCCTGCTGGGTTTAGGCTTTATTTGCTGTTCTTTCTCCGGCTCCTTTAGGTGTAGGGTTAGGTTGTGTATTTGAGACCTTTCTTGTTTCTTGAGAAAGGCTTGTATTGCTATATACTTTCCTCTCAGGACTGCCTTTGCTGTATCCCAAAGATTTTGAACAGTTGTGTTTTCCTTTTCATTGGTTTCCATGAATTTTTTAAATTCTTCTTTAATTTCCTGGTTGACCCATTCATTCTTCAGTAGGCTGCTCTTTATCCTCTATGTATTTGAGTTCTTTCCGACTTTCCTCTTGTGATTGAGTTCTAGTTTCAAAGCATTGTGATCTGAAAATATGCAGGGAATAATCCCAATCTTTTGGTACTGGTTGAGACCTGATTTGTGACCTAGGATGTGATTAATTCTGGAGACTGTTCCGTGGGCACTAGAGAAGAATGTGTATTCCATTGCTTTGGGATGGAATGTTCTGAATATGTCTGTGAAGTCCATTTGGTCCAGTGTGTCATTTAAAGTCTTTATTTCCTTGTTGATCTTTTGCTTAGATGAGCTGTCCATTTCAGTCAGGGGGCTGTTAAAGTCCCCCACTATTATTGTATTGTCATCAATGTGTTTCTTCACTTTTGTTATTAATTGCCTTATAAAATTAGCTGCTCCCATGTTAGGGGCATAGATATTTACAATTGTTAGATATTCTTGGTGGATAGACCCTTTAAGTCGGATATAGTGTCCTTCTTCATCTCTTATTACAGTCTTTGTTTTAAAATCTAATTTGTCTGATATAAGGATTGCCACCCCAGCTTTCTTTTGGTGTCCATTAGCATGGTGAATGGTTTTCCACCCCCTCACTTTCAATGTGGGGGTTTCTTTGGGTCTAAAATGAGTCTCTTGCAGACAGCATATTGATGGGTCTTGTTTTTTAATCCAATCTTATAACCTGTGTCTTTTGATTGGGGCCTTTAGCCCGTTTACATTCAGGGTAAGTATTGAAAAGTATGAATTTAGTGCCATTGTATTGCCTGTAGGTGACTGTTACTGTATATTGTCTGTGTTCCTTTCTGATCTATGCTGGTTTTAGTCTCTCTTTGCTTAGAGGATGTCAGTTTTTTGATACTGTTATTTTAAGATTCAAAATAGATGAAATAATTTTTTCATAAATATTTTTCTTCAGGAAATTCTGATTCTTACTATCACAGAATTTTCAAAAGTACATTATCATATAGTCTCTTCTATTTATCGAATACTTCCTATTTCAGCTAAGGCATATATTTTGAGTGAAATTTCCACATCAGCTTCCCCTCCTACCCCTCACAAAGTATCCAGATATAAATCTAGGTATGAATATTTTTAAATGTACTAAGTGCCCATTGGTGAAGTTTTTTAGAAATTCTTGAAACTTGACTTTTTCTTCTTTCTTTGACTTAGTGCTATTTCCTTCCCTTATGTCCTCAATGTCTGGTTCTCGTCTACCTAAAACTGTATTTTTATCCTTGGAATGACTTTTGCGAAGCTCTTGTTAATTTTCTCAGCAACTCTTATCTGCTCCTTCGTATTTATTTCTTTATTTTTACATATGAATTTCCTGATCTAATTTCTATTATATCTGCTTTCAACTGTATTCAGCATGTTTTTAAATACCTCCTTTACACTTGCTATTTACTCATTTGAAAATAGTATTTTCTAATCTCAGGTTGTTTCCTCTAAGCTAGTAAAAATTTGGGGAATGTTCTGTACAATGAAAACTCTGCCTATTTGTGCTGGAGTCTCAATAACATTAATTGAAAATAACTTATAAAATAGTATATGTTAAATCAAGTTATATGTCACTTTCCAATTCTACTCATTAACTTATAAAATAATTACTGTAGCTGCTGTCTATGTAGAGAATAAGGTAGAGGTGGGAGGCAAATGAAATCACTGAAGGAGGAGACCATGCAGATTTTGACTGTAGAAGTGGGGAAAAAAAATAAGAATGACCTCATTAAAACATCATAAATAGAACTAGCTAGACTTAGGGATGGACTAAAGGCTGAAGAAAAAAAAAATAATCATTTTGTTTGTTGAATTTTATCACTGGTTGTCTTTACCAAAATGTGGTAAAGCGAGAGTTGCATATGGGTGAGAGATCAGGGGTTCAATTCTGAACACCTTATGCTTGAGGCATATGTGACATAACCAACTGGTTCTGTCAAGTTGGGAGTGAGATAGAAGATTCAAAATCTCAAAAGAAAAATTCAGGGGAATTATAAATCTGAAAGTTCATGGTATATAGGTGACAGAAAATAATAAAAATATTGCTAAAATTTCTTGAGTACTAAGGCACTGTGCTAAGTGTTTTAAATGTGTTATCTCAAATAATATTCAAAACACATTTTACCCTAAATATTACCAACTCCATTTTACTGATGATAAATCTGAGACACAGAAAGTTAAGCATCTTGTCAAAAAAAGACCATAAAGCCTGTGACTGTCAGAATTCAAAACCTTAGTGCGCCTGGGTGGCTCAGCCGGTTAAGCGACTGCCTTCGGCTCAGGTCATGATCCTGGAGTCCCGGGATCGAGTCCCACATTGGGCTCCCTGCTCGTTGGGGAGTCTGCTTCTCCCTCTGACCCTCTTCCCTCTCGTGCTATCTCTCATTCTCTCTCTCTCAAATAAATAAATAAAATCTTTAAAAAAAAAAGAATTCAAAACCTTAAACTCTGTCTAAAGACTGCACTATATTATACCCATGATGCACCATGAGAGGGGGAAAAAACATACAGAAAAAGACTTAATGCTAAATAACTTGGCATTTAGAAGATAGGTAAATAAAAGTAATGACTAAAGACAACTAAGAATCCCTGATGAGAAATGTAAGCAGAACCCCAGAATAATATACCATGTAAATGAAGAAAAAGAAACTTCAGAAAAGAGGAAATTGTTTATCTGTTTCATATAGTGCTGGGGTGTATGGTAAAATGAGGACTGAAAATGAGCATGGGTCTTAGTAGCTAGGAAATTTATAATATCCATAATGTCTTGAGAAAGAAGAGTTTTGATGGGCATACAAAAGCCAGACTGAAATGGAGGAGTCAACATGGTCACGTGTGTTCACACGTGGACGTCTCCTGCACTCCAAACAACAGCAGCAACAATAATGGAACCAAAAAGCTATATTCATGCTCGGTAACAAGAACAGAACAGAAATGCAAACCTCAGCGCAATTGCTGTGAGCCTTCTAATCTCTGAGCCTAGGAGACCAAACCTATCCACAGGATAAATAAAAACAAAGTAAGAGCCAGACTTGAAAGCAAGGGTAGAACTGTGCCACTTAACTGTTTACCTGTCTGCTTTCAAAGAGAGAAAAAACAATCTTGTATGTAACCTGGACCGGGTGCTAAAGGTTTTAGAAAGTGAGTCTAGGACTAGGAGCTAAAGGCTTTAGAAAATGAACCTAGGAAAGAGAATTATCTCCTCACCAGGAATTCAGTCGAGCTACTAGCTGGGTCCATGACTAGCTCTGCACAGGAAAAAACCCCTCACCTGCCTCTTGAAGACACTGTTAGACTGGGACGTGGTGTGCCAGGTGGAAAAGGCCAGGTAAATACATCTAGGAAGAAATGAGCATGGGGTGGGGTGAACCAAAAGAGAGAAGAAATTAAAGACATTTTTAAAAAACACTCAATATAGGTCTGTAAGCCATAACAACAAAATGTTTGATGCAATGTAATGCTAAGAAAGGCAACCAACAGAATGAATCATTGAAACATGAATTCATTTCAAGTGAAAATAATTTTATGAACACTAGGACCCTAGAATAAGTATATTTTGGATGAGATAAAGAAAGATGTAATGCCCAGTAGAAAAACACAAATTTGTAAAACAAAAATAGACATGAGTAAAACTGTATCAAGTTAGTAAGAAGAAAACTTACTAGGGTCTTTATGGTATATATATAAAATGGTATATATAAAAAATGGTGTATATATATATATATGGCATATATATGTATGTGTATATAAGGTAATATAATATTACATAGAATATATTGTAGACTTACTATTTTCAGATAAAGAACATTACCTTATTTAATTCATTTTATCTTCATAACAATTCAGAAGGCAGCTACTTTTTGTTATTTCTACATAAAACACCAAGACACCGAAGAACGGGCATGGTCAATGACTTGCCGAAGTTTACACAGCTGGAAAGTGGTAAAGTGACATTTGTACCCATGCAGTCTGATTCCATGACCCATGCTCTTTATAATTACTGTTTGCTACTTTTTCCTCCTTCTCCATGCTTTCTTTCCTCATTTCCCCACCTAGTCCATCCTCTTACTTACTAATTTTATATTCAAGTCATTCATTCAGGTTTGCTTGTTTATCATTGCCTATTTAATTTGTCCAGGAACACAAGTAGTGTTAAGGAATTTCATATTTAATATTTTCCCTCAATTTTTTTATATATTGTAGTTTTTAACTTCTGTATTTTGTAATGTTACATAAGAAAATCATTATTAATGATTTTATACAAGTTAAAAATATGAAAAAGCATATAGAGAAAAATGGAAAGATCCTCTTCAAATATCCAAAAATTACTTCTCTTTTGTGAAGTAATCACCATTGGGAAGTTTTAGGTTGTACTTCCAGATCCTTTTTCTACTATATATTTCTTCAGTATATATTTACGTATATGTTGTTTACATATATATTAATATATATATTGCTTATTTATAAATATGTTTTTAAAATTTATTTTTCTTTAATTTTTTCCAATTAAGAGTATGCATAGGAGCTATTTTCATATTATCACTGCTAATATATGTCACCCATTTAAATTGCAGTATATCACAGTATAAAATCCTAAAACTTGACAATTTTCTTGTTGATATTTATAAAGGTTATTCAAATTTTTCACTCTTAAACAATGAATCTTAAAAGAATATTCTAATTCCTGCCTCTTCTTAACTATTTGTACATGATATTATTTCTATAAAATAGAAACCTAGAAGTAAAAGTCTTATTATTAACAAGATTAAACATTTATTCGTGTAAATATTGCCACTTGTACTTCTAATTCTACGCATTGCAGTTTATATGCCAACAACTCTGACTTCTTTTGTTTTGTCTTACTGATCCACAGAAGTTCTTAATATATTTTGAATGTTAACCTGGTCTAAAAGAAACTGCAAATAATTTATTTTATTCTGTCACAACTTTTTGATTTGTTAATGGTATTTTTTTTCTATCAAAACATTAATTTTCTTGTGACTTCTGAGCTTTGTCATGATTTTATTTTTTTAAGATTTATTTATTTATTTTAGAGAAAGAGAGAAGAGGGACCGAGGGAGAGGGAGAATTTCAAGCAGACGCCCCACAGAGTGGAAAGCCCAATGCAGCATGACCCTGAGATCACGGCCTGAGCTGGAATCGAGTCGGATTCTTTTTTTTTTAGATTTTTTATTGTTATGTTAATCACCATATATTACATAATTTGTTTTGGTGCAGTGTTCCATGATTCATTGTTTGTTCATAACACCCAGTGCTCCATGCAGAATGTGCCCTCCTCAATACCCATCACCAGGCTAACCCATCCCCCCACCCTCCTCCCCTCCAGAAACCTCAGTTTGTTTTTCAGAGTCCATCATCTCTCCTGGTTCGTCTCCCCCTCTGACTTACTCCCCTTCATTCTTCCTCTCCTGCTATCTTCTTCTTTTTCTTTTTTCTTAAAATATGTTGCGTTATTTGTTTCAGAAGTACAGATCTGTGATTCAACAGTCTTACACAATTCACAGCGCTCACCGTAGCACATATCTTCCCCAATGTCCGTCACCCAGCCTCCCCATCCCTCCCACCCCCGACCACTCCAGCAACCCTCAGTTTGTTCCTGAGATTAAGAATTCCTCATATCAGTGAGGTCATATGATACATGTCTTTCTCTGATTGACTTATTTCACTCAGCATAACACCCTCCAGTTCCATCCACGTCATTGCAAATGGCAAGATCTCATTCCTTTTGATGGCTGCATAATATTCCATTGTGTATATATACCACCTCTTCTTTATCCATTCATCTGTCGATGGACATCTTGGCTCTTTCCACAGTTTGGCTATTGTGGACATTGCTGCTATAAACTTTGGGGTGCACGTACCCCTTCAGGTCCCTACATTTGTATCTTTGGGGTAAATACCCAGAAGTGCAATTGCTGGATCGAATGGTAGCTCTAATTTCAACTGTTTGAGGAACCTCCATACTGTTTTCCAGAGGGGTTGCACCAGCTTGCATTCCCACCAACAGTGTAGGAGGGTTCCCCTTTCTCCACATCCCCGCCAACATCTGTCGTTCCCTGACTTGTTCATTTTAGCCATTCTGATGGGTGTGAGGTGGTATCTCATTGAGGCTTTGATTTGGATTTCCCTGATGCCGAGCGATGTTGAGCACTTTTTCATATGCCTGTTGGCCATTTGGATGTCTTCTTTGGAAATTCTTAACCAACTGAGCCACCCAAATGCCCATGAGCTTTGTCATGTTTAAAATAAGCATTTAATTCCCCAAGACTGAATCTATATTCTTCTGTATTTTCCTATAATAATAATTTTTTTATAATAGGGGATTTAATCATTTCCTCTTTATTATGCTTACTAATGTATTGGGACATCCATATTGTTATTTGTTTCTTGCCCTTACTATACCTTATTTTTGTTGGTTCTTTATTTCTCAACATTGACCTTTATTTGATTCATTTTAAGGTTCTCATCAACTCTGCAGTTATTTTTTCTGGGGTTTGAATAAACAACTGTACCATTGTATCACATGACTATCAGCTGTCTATCTGCCATTTTGGTGCCACATATCCCTATCTGCAGGAAGATCTGGACTTAGGTCTAGTTTCCCTTTGGTTGCTCCTTCCAGTGATGCAGCTTTATTAAGCAGAATGAGATCTGTGTGTAGTGTTCTCTGAATTTTAATCTATAAATTAAGGGATAAGTGTGAAGTTTGCCTCCACTCCCTGACCTCAGGAAGAGGACTTTGCCAGCCATACTCTCATGCCCACATTCTGTCTTATGCTGGTGGCATTGTATCCCTCAATAGTTTATCAAAATGATTTATGACAAACCTCCCTAGTTACTAGAGATAATAAGAATTCTTTTCCTGTTTGCCTTCTATCAACAATTGGTTCTTTCAATGTGAAACATCTGTCCTCACACTGCTACTTATTTCAAAAATCTCCTTGACTGTACTTTAAAATATTGCCTACATTTTTATGTTTCATATAGATGATAACCATCATACAAACATACCTTTTGTCTCTTGTGGCAAATTTATGCACATATTAGTCTCAGTATTTCACTAGTGTATTTACTCTGGTGACCATCAATGTAATCATTGACATACTTAATTTTTTGACCACTTATTTTATTTCTTTATAAAATAGGAAGTTGAACTATGTTTAAGAATGACTATATGATGTTAAAAGATTCATCCAACTACAAAAGAGGGATATGGAAATATTCTCTTCTAAGTCAATTCCAGAAGCTATCAATTTCTTAGTATGGCAAAGACAATAACAGAAAGTATTGAAAAATAGACCCTGCTGGAGTTTTTACTTACTGGTTTTTTTTGTTTGTTTCTTTACTTATTTGTTGTTTTAAATTCCAACTGTTTTTTAAATGGTGTACCAAATGTTAACAAACAACTTCAAGATAAATAAAGGATACAGGCACACAGGTGATGATGTGATAAGGTGAAAAAAAAAAGACTAGAAGTACAATACTAGTTAAATGAACAAACAAGAAGCTGAAATCACATGTTCTAACATGTTGGAAGTGAGGCAGATGAAACAGCCTTCAAAAAATAGATTTGGGACTTGCAATGTCTGTGAAGTGATGGATATGTAAAATATTGGGACTTTCCTGGCTTGCTTTATAATTCTCACATACAGTCTCTGAGACTTATTTAACACTCTATTGAAGTTTTAATGACTAGATAGTATTTATATTCTTTATGCCTCTTTCTGTAATTTTGTTTAGAGACGGCATTAACAGGAAACCTGTGATTTTCAATATAGTAGATATTCCTAGTTGTAAAGTGTTGATTTACAACAAAATGTGAGAGTCAGTCTTACATAAGTCACCTGAATTCATGACAGTGTATTATTACTATAAAAGCCTACTCTAGTTTCAAATGTTCAGTTTTATTATTTTTCTACTCCTGCTACCTAAGTTGATTTTTCTTCACTGTTTAATAGCAAAGTGAAACAGATCTTTCCCCCACATGACCTAGTTGACAAAAGTCAGAGAAGCAGGGAAAAATAAGATTCCCTATGAGAAATAATCAAACAAAAATTAAGGAGAAAATGTCATGCAAAATAGCTTAACTATATCAAATGGGTGGCAGAACCCACCAAAAGTGACTTCAAAGATGTTTACTGGGATAAGGACAAAACAAATTGAAGACACCTTAGCTGGTATTCAGGAGTGTTGCTGTTAGTAGTATTATAAAGTTTGTAATATTTAAACTATTAAATTTATATGTGGAATCAATGAGGTGTTTTAATATCATTAGGAACAAAAAATTTTAAAGGTGAGAGAAAATAGATTAAAAATAAATTCAAAGCAATGAGGTAAATTTCTGGTAATCTTAAATTTGAGTCAGAATATTGACACAAACTCAAATTTATTTTTCTTTCCAAAATAATATTTATCTAACTCTTGCTCTGAAAAGACCTGAAAGATATGACAAATCTGTAACAATAAACACCCTTAATACTCCAAGTGTGTCTTCAAATACCAACCTCAACAAAAAGAAATCTTGGGGGCACCTGTTTGACTCAGTCAGAAAAGAATGCAGCTCTTGATCTCCAGGTTGTGAGTTTGAGCCCCACTACTGGCTGTAGAGATTACATAAACAAACAAACAAGCTTTAAAAACAAATAAGTAAAAAAGAAATGTTGGGGTGATATATGCCTCATGACGGTGGTCTGAATCATTCTTTTTTTCTTCCCTAGGATTTGCAACTAATCAGACATCCATAACTGAAAAAAATTGCCTCTGCACAGCCTATCAGGTCACAAAAGAAATCCACATATCTATGTACCCAAAAGTGAGTGGACTGGACCATAGAAGAGGCAGTGGTGTAGAGAAGGTGTTAAGTCCAGGAGTGAGACAGTGTGACCTTTCTGGCAGAGAAGGTACAGGGAAGGCAATGAATGGGAGTCTTCCCAGATACACAGTCTGCCCATAGAGAGACCTGTTGCTGTCTTTGAGCAGAGACCATAGTGACTGAGGGGATGAAAAGGAAAAGGGGGCGCCTGGGTGGCTCAGTCGTTAAGCGTCTGCCTTCAGCTCAGGTCCTGATCCCAGGGTCCTGGGATCGAGTCCCGCATCAGGCTCCCTGCTCCAAGGTGCGGAGCCTGCTTCTCCCTCTGCCTCTGCCTCTCTCTCTCTCTCTCTCTCTCTCTCTCTGTCTCTCATGAATAAATAAAATAAAATCTTAAAAAAAAAAAAAAGGAAAAGAAAGGAAATAGGCAGACAAAAGGGTCTGAAGGATAGTGTCTCCTGCTGTCTGCCCCAGGATTCTGAACCATGGACTTCTTGGACCCTGACCACCACAACCAGTGGAGGGTTCCCCAACCAGGCTGTGGGGCACACTCAAAGCCCCAACTGCTACCTACACAACCCCTTCCACGCTGCTAACATCCTTTTATTACCACTGTGTTTTTGTTTGTTTGTTTGTTTGTTGACACTCTTGCTCCCAACCTTAACTTCCAGTCTGCCTTGGTAAGAAAAACTAAAAACTTTGACTATAAGCACCACATTCGAGAAAACAAAAGGAAGATTTCTAATGACCAACCTGTTGAATTGTTAGGATCAAAATAAGCAAAGCTCTGCCTAAATAAGAAGGGTGCTGCTACTTTAAATGTGATGGAAGAGGCACTTTTCATCAAATGCCATTAAAATTTGTGGTAATATGTTATCATAAAGTGAAAAAAATAATTTTCTAACAACCAAACCCAAAGATATAGAATATTGTGATCTGATAAAGAATTCAAAAAGCTCTTATGAAGAAATTCAATGAACTACAAGAAAACTCAGAAAGGCAATATAATAACCTCAGGAATAAAATTAATGAACAGAAAGAGTACTTTACCAAAGGGATTGAAATTCTAAAAAAAGGACCAAACAAAAATTCTGGAACTAAAGAACTCAATAAATGAGATAAAGAATGCAATGGAATACACTGCAAATATAGCGGATTCAATGAAAGAGAGAATTAGTGAGCTAGAAGATAGGATTGTAGAAATGATTCAGGTGGAAGAGGAGAGAAAATTAAGATTTTAAAAGAAGTAAGGAAACCCTATGAGAGCTATCAGACTCCGTTAGAAAACCAACGTAAAATAGTGAATATTCAAGAAGAAGAAATGTAGAAGGGGCTTTTTATTTAAGGAAATAATAGCCAAGAACATCCTAAATCTGGAGAAGGAACTGGATATACAAGTCCATGAAGCTAATAAAACACCTTATTATCTTGATGCAAAAAGAGCTACTCCAAGCCACATTACATTAAAACTATCAAAAGTCAATGATAAAGAAAGAATTTTAAAGGAAGCCAAGGAAAAAAGACAGTAATCTACAAAAGAACACCCATTAGGCTATCAGCAGATTTCTCAGGAAAAACTCTAAAGGCCAAGAGAAAGTGAAATCATACATTCAAAATATTGAAAGATAAAAACCGCCAGCCTAGATACATAACAACTATCCAGCAGTTATCCTTCGTATATGAAGGATAAATAAAGACTTTCCCAGACAAACAAAAATTAAGGTAATTTACCACCATTAGACTTGCCCCATGAGAAATGTTGAAAGAAGCTCTTCAAGCTAAAGCAAAAAGTTGAAAATTCACAAAGTTGATAAATTGTCATAATTAGAAAACTGTCACTCTTTTTTAGAATAATATATTAGGCTCTTAATTATAGCATAAAAACTAAAGCAAAAGAGCATTAAAAATAACAATAAGCTATTACAATTTGGTAATCTGCATAAAAAGAGATAATTTGTGACATCAGAAGTATAAAAGGAGAAAAGTAAAAGGATGGAAACTTTATAAGCAAATGAAAATATATTGCTATCAGCAGTAAAAGGAATATTTTATCTATGTTTGTTTTTTTTTTTTTTGTAAACCTCATGGTTACCACAAAGCAAAAATCTAGAGCAGAGACATAAAGCATAAAAAAGAGGATACTGACCATTGAGCAAATCACCATGGAAAATCACCAAATTACAAAGGTAGATAGAAACAGAAATAAAAATAAACAATGGAGAGAAAAATAATCAGAAGGCCAAAGATAAAATGGCAACAGTAGATCTTTATATATCAACAATCACCCTACATGTAAATGAATTGAACTCACCAATCAAAAAGCACAGAGTGGCTGGATTGATTAAAAAAAAGAAAACAAACAAATAAACACAAACAAGATCCAATTATATGATGCCTACAGGAGACTTAGCTTTGAAGACAGACATATGCTCAAACTGAAAGGATGAAAAATGAAATTTCATGCAAACACTATCCAAAAGAAGGCAGGTATAGCCATACTTATGTCAGGTAAATAGGACTTCAAGCCAAAATAGATAAGAGACAAGGAAGGTCACTATACATTGATAAAAGGGGTCAGTACATCAAGAAGATATAAGAATTATAAATATTTATGCTCCCGGGCACCTGGGTGGCTCAGTTGATTGGGCAACTGCCTTCAGCTTAGGTCATGATCCTGGGTCCTAGGATCAAGTCCTGCATCGGGTTCCCTGCTCAGTGGTGAGTCTACTTCTCCCTCTGACCCTCCCCCCTCTCTCTCACTCTCTTTCCGTCAAATAACTAAGATCCCGACACCTGAGCACCAAAATATATTAAGCAAATAATAACAGATCTTAAAGGATAGATAGACAATAATACAATAGTAGTAAGGGACTTTACTACCCCATTATCAAGAAGGGACATATGTCCTGACAAAAAAATCAAGAACATGTTGGGATTGAGCCATACTTTAGAACAAATAGACTTAACATACATATACAAGGCATTCCATCCAATAGCAGCAGCATATACATTCTTCTCAAGGGCACTTGGCACTTAGCAAATTTAAGAAGACTGAAATTATACCAACTATCTTCTCTGACCACAACGGCATGAAACTAGAAATCAAAAAGAGGAAAGTGAGAATATCTACATATATGTGGAAACTAAACAACAAACCTAAAAACAACCACTGGGTCAAAGAAGAAATCAACAGGGAATTAAAATTTATCTTATAGGGACACCCAGGAGGCTCAGTCGGTTAAGCATCTGCCTTCGGCTCAGGTCATGATCCCAGGGGCCTGGGATCGAGCCCCACGTCGGGCTCCCTGCTCAGCTGGAAGCCTGCTTCTCCATCTCCCACTCCCCCTGCTTGTGTTCCCTCTCTTGTGTTCCCTCTCTCGTGTTCTTTCTCTGTCAAATAAATAAATAAAAATCTTTTAAAAAATAAATAAAATTTATCTTACAACAAATGAAAATGGTAATACAACATATCAAATATTGTGGGATGCAGCAAAAGCAGTTCTAAGAGGAAAGTTTTTAGCTGTAAACGCATATATTAAGAAATTAGAAGCATTTCAAATAAGCATCCTAACTTTAGCTAAAAAAAAGAAGACCCAATAAAGCCCCAAATTATCAAAAAGAAGGGAATAATAAAAATCAGAACAGAAATAAGTAAAACAGAGAGCAGGAAATAATTGAAAGAATCAACAAACTAACGGCTTGTACTCTGAGAGTATAAAAAAACTTGATAAATCTTTAGCTAGACTAACTAAAGATAAAAGAGAGAAGACTCAAATAAGTAAAATTAAAAATGGGAGAGGCAACATTACAACCGATACTATATAAATACATAGAATCATAAGAGACTACTATGAATACATTTCTAGAAACACACAACCTACTAAGATTGAATCACAAATAAATAAAAAATCTAAACCAATAACAAGTAAAGAAATTGAATCAGCATTAAAAAAATAAAACAAAACAAAACACAAAAACAAAACAAAACAAAACAAAACAAAAAAAAAACCACAAAAAAGAAAACCTCCCAATAGAGAAAACTCCAGAACAAGGTATCTTCACTGGAGAATTCTACCTAATGCTTAAATAAGAGTTAACATTAATTTTTCCCAAACTCTTCCAAAATATTGAGGTGGGGGGAACACTTCCAAACTCATTCTAAAAAGCAAGCATTACCTTGATATCAAAATCAGATAAAAAATATCACAAGAAACTATAGACCAATATCTTTAATGAACATAGATGGAAAATTCTCAACAAAATATTAGTAAACCAAATTCAACAACACATTAAAAGGATTATACACCATGATCAAATGAGATTTATCCCTGGGGTAGAAGAATGGTTCAGTACACACAAATCAATAAATATAATATATCACATCAATAAAATGACAGATTAAAATAATCTCAATAGACACAAAAAAAGAATTTGACAAAATACAACATTCTTTCATGATAAAAAACCCTTAACAGATTGGGTATAGAAGGAACATACCTCAACACGGTAAAGGCATATATGACAAACCCATAGCTAATATTATACTCAATGGAGAAAAACTGAAAGCATTTCCTCCGAAATCAGAAACAAGACAGATGCCCACTCCCATCATTTTTATTTACTATAGTATTGGAAGTCTTAGTTAGAGCAATTAGGCAAGGATTCAGAATAAAACAAATAAAAGACATCCAAATCAGAAAGGAAGAAGTAAAATTGTTACTACTTGCTAACGATTTGGTCTTTTATATAGGAAATCCCAGAGTCAGTCAAAGAACAGTTGGAATTAATCAATGATTTCAGTAGAGTGGAAATATACAAAATTAACTTATAGAAATCAGTGGCATTTGTTTACACTAACAATGAAACATCAGAAAAGGAAATAAAGTATTCCATTCACAATAGCATCAAAACCAATAAGATACTTAGAAATAAATTTAACCAAGGAAGTGAAAGATCTGTACAATGAAAACTATGAAACTTTTCTGAAGGAAATCAATGAAATGGGAAGATATCTCATGTTCATGGGTTGCCAGAATTAATATTTTTATTTTTATTTATTTTTTTCCATTTGCAATAACGTGGGTGGACCTAGAGTATATTATGCTAAGCAAAATAAGTCAGTCAGAGAAAGACAAATACCATATGATTTCACTCATATGTGGAATTTAAGAAACAAAATAGATGAACCTATGGGAAGGAAAATAAAAAAGAGGGAAGCAGGGGGGCACCTGGGTGACTCAGTCAGTTAAGAGTCTACCTTTGGCTCAGGTCATGATCCCAGGTTCCTGGGTTTGAGCCCCGCATTGGGCTCCCTGCTCAGCGAGGAGTCTGCTTCTCTCTCTCTCCTGTGCCTCTCCCCACCCCCCGCCCGAGCTCATGCTCTCTCTCTCTCAAATAAATAAATAAAAACTTAAAAAAAAAAAGAGGGAAGCAAACCGTAAGAGACTTTTAACTATAGAGACCAAAGTGAGGTTTGATGTGGGGAGCAGGTGGGGGATGAGCTAAATAGGTGATGAGTATTAAGGAGGGCACTTGTGATGAGCACTGGGTGTTATATGTAAGGAATGAATTGCTAAATTCTATTCCTGAAACCAAACCAAAACAAAACAAAACAAAAAAAAATCCCCAAAATAAACAGAACTAATATTTTTGAAAAGGCCATACTACCCAAAGACATTTACAGATTCAGTGCAACCCCGATCAAAATGCCAAAGGCATTTCTCACAGAAATAGAAGAAACATTCCCAAAATGTGTGCAAAACTACAAAAGACCTCAGATAGCCAAAGCAATCCTGAGGAGAAAGAACAAAGCTGGAGGTATCATGCTTTCTGATTTCAAACTGTATTACAAAACCATGGTAATAAAAACAGCCTGGTATTGGCATACAAAATACAAACATATATCGATGGACCAGAATAGAAAGCCCAGAATTAAATCCCAACACATAAGTCAACTAATACTGCACAGGAAGCCAAGAATAGCTAGCGGGGGAAAGATAGTCTCTTCAACAAATAGTGCTGGAAAAACTGAAGAAAAGCATATAGCACAATTGAATTCTACCCTTGTCTTGCCCACTCACAAAAACTTAACTCAACATGATTGAAAGACTTAAACATGAGACCTGATACCATAAAACTCCTAGCAAAAAATATAAAGAAGTTCGTTGATATTGGTCTTGGCAATAATTTTTTGGACATAATGCCCAGAGCAGAAACAACAAAAGCAAAAATCAAGAAATGGGACTACATCAAACTAAAATGTTCTGTACAGCAAAAGAAAAAACCTACCATGGCCTATTTAGGATGGGGATTTTGAGATGGCGAGATAATGCTGGATTATTAACAAAATAAAATGGCAGCCCACAGAATGGGAGAGCAATTTTGCAAACTATATACTGAATAAAAATTAATATCTAAAATATATGAGAACTAACACAGTTTCACAACAGTGCCAAAACTAACAATCAGATTTACAAAAAAGAGTAGGAGAATTAAGTAGACATTTTTTGAAAGAGGATATCAAAATAGCCAGCAGATCCGTGAAATGACGTTCAACACCACCAGTCATCAGGAAATTGCAAATCAAAACCACAATGAGATATTATCTCATACGTGCTGGAATGGGTAGCATCAAGAAGAAAAGCGACAAGTGCTGATGAGAATGTGGTGAAAAGGGAATCCTCACGCACTGTTGGTGGGAATGTAAAATGGTCTGTCTAATAACTAAGAGAAACAATATGGATGACCTCACTATATTATTATGCTAAATGAGTCAGAGAAAGACATATGCTGCGTGGTATCACTTACATGTGGAATCTTAAAAATTAAATTGTAAAGTAAAATGGAGGTTACCAGTGGATAGGGTGGAAGGATAAAGATGTGCTGTTTAAGGGTACAAACAAGTAATGAGTAATAAATAAGCCATAGAGATCCTAACCAAAGGACTGCCCTTGAAAGAAGCTATTTTATCTGAGCCTAACTGTTCTAGAAGAAAGGAAACACCCAAACTGACCCTCCTGTAGCCGTTAGTGTTGGGAAGGGAAATACCCAATTCCAGCCCCCCTGGACTTCCTATATCACCTAAGTTTGGGGGAGGGAATAAAACTGAAAAGTACCTGTCAAGGTCACAGCCCATGGACACAGGCTCACTAAAACACTGAAACTTGTTAAAAGATAAACCGAGGTGTATCCAAAAAAATAAATAAATAAAAAATAAAGTTTATCTGAAAAAATAAATAAATAAATTCTGATTGGGCAGCACCAGACCAGAAGTGATTAAGAGTTCAGGGAGAGACTTTATGGCGAAAAGGTGGAAGCAAACGAAGGGAATTATTGACTGGCTCTAGCTTAAAGTCTTCCTGGCTCTTTATGCTTGGTTATCCTTAGGTTTCAATTTTGTCATTTATAGGTTAAGATTTGGTTGGCTTAGGTAGACCTCTATAGCATTAGGAACACTGAAGTCTACTGGACCCCTTGTTTGATTAGTTCACATCTAATCATTTCAGTTGCCTGAGAAATCATACAAACATATACCTGCTCAACACTGGCAAGAAAACCATTAAGCCATTATCAGTTATCTGAAGATGTTCATTTAAAAAAATACTTTGCTTCTTAATAATTTCATTTCTATGTCTACAGTGAAGTGGCAGTTTGAAATACTGGCATTAGGTGAAGCTGTAGAGGAGACTAAATCAGCATTTCAGCCGTGACTCTGCAGTGTCCCTTGGGTTAAATACCATGGCCTATTTAGGAGTCAGTTTTCTCATTTGTAGTGAGGATATAATGCCAACTTCTTAGTGGTATTTGTATTCATTTCCTCTGGCTGCTGTAAAAAATTACCCCGCAAACTTGGTGGCTTTAAACAACAGTTTTACAGTTCTGGAAGTCCGAAGTCCAAAACGGGGTCACTGGGCTCAAAACAAAGGCATTTTCCAGGCTATATCCTTCTGGAGGCTACAGGGGAACATCCATTCCTGTGTCTTTTCTAGCTTCTGGATGCTGCCTGCATTCCTGGTTTTAGGCTGCCTTCCTCTATCTTCAAAGCCAGAAATGGCTGGTCAAGTCTTTCTGGTGCTGCATCTCTCTGATGTTGACTCTCCCGCATCCCTTTTTCACTAGTAAGGACCCTTGTGATTCCACTGGGCCCACCCAGATAATCCAGCATTATCTCCCCATCTCCAGGTCTTTAACTTAATCAAGTCTACAATCTACAAATTCCCTTTTGCCATGTAACCTAACATATTCACAGGTTTCAGGCATTAGGATGTGGACATATTTGGGGCCATTACCCTATTCCGCCTACTACAGTGTTATTGGGCAACTTATAGGAGGAAATGTGTATACAGTTTAAAATCATGTTTCAAAAAAAACAATTCAATTTTTTTCTTACTCTGTCCTATTTCCCCTCCTTCTCCTCCCCTTCCCCTTCTCCTCTCCCATTTTATGGCAGGATGTATCTTTAAATTGATTTCCACATCTTTCATTTGAGGATCTAATCTGATTTTTATTTACTGTATTTTTCCTCCTTCTCATATTATTTTCTACCCTCTCCCTTTCGATATTTATTTTAGCATCCTTGAGTTTTACAAAAAGTAATCCTGTTTGACAGTCAGTTTCTGCCTGCTATTCCCTCATGATAGACTATTTATATCTTCTTGCTATATTCTCACATCATCCACATGCTTTCCATTTGCCTTTGCTCTGTCACCTCTTAGGATGCATCATTTATGAACCATTTTCTTGAGTGTTTTGACAATTATGTTACCTCTAGATGAGCATTTTTCCTCTTGAGATACTAAATACATTGACACTTCACACTTGTGCAAAACTCAAGATAACCTCCTTGTTGCTCCGTTTAAGGGCAATGTTTCATGGTAGGTTTTCACATTCTAATGCTTCTCGCACATGTTTGGAGAACTATTAATGGGAAGGAATTTCATCACTCTATATCTGAGCAGTACAGCAAAGCAGAACTTTACCAAAGTGTCTAGTGAGCAAGATCAACACAGACAACTAATATAGCTAACCTAGTACACAAAATGACATTAAAATGAAATTGAATTCTAGAAGTGCATCATTGAATTTAATAATGCTTTCATGGATTGTGAAATTGCATTCCCTCTGATTATTAACCATTAATAGTAATAATTGAGACATGCTAGAGATAAGTATATTCTAGAGAAATGTATTAATTACTAAAACTGTTTAAAATGACCAATAATATAATATTATGTTGTAATATAAACAAAATCTAAGTCTAAATAATGCCAAGAATCTAAAAGAAGCTAGAAAACGTCCAACAAATATTCAACGACTGGTCAAATAAATATGTGGAACTATCTAGTTAATATATTATTTTTTTAATTCTATCTTAATATTTATCATTATAGAAACACGTCATCCAAAAAAATAATTGCTTTTGTCCCTTTGCATTTGCCCTTTGCTGCCTGGATGGTATTCCACTGAGATAGAATATTATAGTTACCCTGTAATAATACATATTTTCTTGTAAAGAAAATCAGCAATAGTCAAAATTATGTATGTGCTTTGCATATATTATAAATAAATAAAAATAGATGACACTGATCTTGTTTGACCAGAACTCAAAAGCATCACTACCATTTCTTTGTAAGGCCCTGAACTGAACTGTAGTGCCCTGGAGCAAAAAATTATTTTAGTAATATGGTACTAAATTTCAGATGTTATACTTGAAATTTGATTCTCAATGAGTGGAGCTTCCTTCACTTGGACCAAGTCAAGTTAGCCAAGACTGGGCCGTACAAAATATATTTGCAACAGCAACCTCTAGGTCTAAAACCTAATATCAAATGTAATGAGAAATTGGAATTTCAAATCTAAAACTTGACTTAGATTAACACATCCAACAGAATTTTAGGACATATGGTTTCCCAAAATATGAGAAAATATTGGCCTGTGAGATGTTGAGCTCTGATAGGAGGAACTAGAAAATATGGACAAAATTAGGGTACTCTGAATTCACAGATAAGTGACAGGAAAAATGAAGCAGACTCCCTTAGCTAGGGTGAAAAATGAACCGACTCCCTTAGCTAAGGTGAGGTTTGTAGGAGGAATACACATGAATACACCTGGATACTGCCTTGCCTGGTACCTGGACCAAATAGTTGACATCCGGAAGGGTTTTGGCCATTTGAGGAGAAAGTAGAGAGGAAATGTCAACCACTTCTCATCCCTGGACTTAGATGGTGGTGTTCAAGGCATCAAGGCATGCTTCAGAGGAATGTGGCAATTATCTCAACATTCTCTGGGTTTGAGGCTGTAACACTGACTCATGAATAGATAATGAACCAAAGCTCTACAGGAAGTGATGACAGAGCTGGTCACGCAGTTCAGTGAGACCAAGAAGTCAAATAGAAAATCCAGAAAAGAATGGCTCTCAGTAAAATGTGTTAGAAATTCCTTTGACCTTGAAGAGACAACAAGCACAGGCAACTGTTCCAATGAATCTTGCTGTGAGCCTGGTTATGGGATGTTACAGATTTTGTTCTCTGGAATCATGAGAGCACTATTGCTAGTATGTCCTGGAAAATCGCAATTGCAAATGCAGCAAGCACGATTCAAAACACATTATATCTTTTACATTGTGCAAATGACTTGACATATTCTGATTTAATAAAGCAATCGTACAAAAAGAATACTCTTTACAGATGAGAAACATGAGGCATGGAAAGGTCAAGTCTTTTGTATAAAACTTACTAAACTAAAAGCTAAGCAGGCATTCAAGCCAAAATACGTCTGATTTCATCATTTTTCTATTAAACATACGAATTCAAAAAACACCTAGATTAGGCTGAGAGATAGATATACAGCCCACCCTTCATTAAAAGTCCTCTAGCCTTTGAGAACATACATCACTAATAAATAAATGCGTAATGAATCTTAGTTTCAATATTAACCACGTAAAAGTAACAAACTATCACTTTTATCTCTAAGCTAGGTTAATATTTTCTAAAGCTCATTTGCAATTGAAAATAACAAAATGTGTTTGCTTTATCTGGTCTTGGCAAAACTTAATCCCCCTCCCCCCGCCAAAATGCAAGATGAGGTATTATGTAAGTATGAATTTTCATATAAATTCTATTATATATGCAAAATCATGCAAAAAAGGACTTGAGTTATAGAGAGGATACTGGTAGTAGTTGAAAGTTGAAGAGGGAGACAGGACTTCAAGATTAGAGTATTTTATCCTTTTCTCCCTTTGTATGTGAATCCAGGCTTCTACTTCTGATTGGACAGGAATTAATCATAAATTTCCTTCCACCTTGTCGCTCATCTCTCCACTTTTTCCCTAATTTCTTAAAATTTGACTTATCTATCCTGTTTCCCCTCCCTTCCTTCCTCAAGAGAGGGAGGACACAGGAGAATGTATACATTCCAATTCTTTGTTTTTCCTCTTCAGGTCTTAATGGAGACAAATAGTGACTTATTTGTATTGCTAATTACCACATAGAGTGTTACATAAAACTTTAAAATGGTGAGAAATATCACCATCATTTCTTTTTTTACTTTTTTTTTTATATATTCCTGGGTGAGATCCCTACTAAAATATGTAAAGTTCTAATGTTTGGCAACTCTATATTTATTTTCTATAAAGAATCTTTATTGCAACAAATTTAATTGACTTAATTGATTTAATTTCATTAAAATAATAGTCCCAAGGCATCCAAATAACTGTATTGACTTAAAAAGAGCTTTGTAAATTAAAGGACAATTTTCATTGACATAAAATTGAGTAAGTGGTTAATTCATTGAAATTTACTATTTAAGCTAATGAATTGTAAAACTGTATTAGTGTTATCTTGATCATCATAAATGAATTATTCTGTTATCTGTTAAGCTTAGGAAGAAAGCAATTATAAGACTCTTTCCAATCCTATTAAGTAAACCAAGAACTCCTTTTCTTTTGTAGTCCTCTTAATTTGTATGTTTAAGAAAACTATTTATAGAGAAGCTGCACTGCATTGGGAAGATCAATATTCTCCTAAGGTTGATATTTTTCAGCATTTTCTTTAGTTGATGATTTATAAGGTGCCAGAAATACTAATGGAATCTTTAACTCTTTGTCAGGTCTCTATTTTCTCTAATTATCTATATTTTAATTATGGGTGAATCTTATACAAATTAAATAATACATTTGGAAATTTTATAATTTTATTCTAAGTTGTATTATGGTGTCAGAGAGTTTATTCTAGTCTAGAATGTAGAGATTGTGAAAAAATAATCACTAAAATTAATGGATACTCACATTTAAATCACCATAAGTGTAATATCTCACAGAACTGAAAATATGATATAAAATGAAATTTCAAATTTAAAAATCTACTAAACAATGTTAAAAAATTCAAACACAAGACTTAAGTTATAATTAATAAGAAAAATGCTGGAACAATATAAAACCATCATTTTTCACATCTGATCAAGTACAAGTGGTGTTATATAATGCTAATATTTAAACTAAGTATACCAACAACATTTTTCACAGAACTGGAACAAATTATCTTAAAATTTGTATGGACCCACAAAAGACTCTGAATAGCCAAAATAATCTTGAAAAAGGAAAAACAAAGCTGGAGGCATCAGAATTCCAAATTTTAACTTATACTACAAAGCTGTAGTAATCAAAACAGTATGGTACCAGCGTAAAAATAGACACATAGGTCAATAGAACAGGATGGAAAGCCCAGAAACAAACCCATGATTATATGGTCAATCTTTGACAAAATAGGCAAGAATATGCAATAGGAAAAAAAGTCTTTTCAACAAATGGTGTTGGGAAAACTGACAGCTATATGCAAATGAATGAAACTGGACCACTGCCTTACACCACACACAAAAATAAACTCAAAATGGATTAAAGACCTGAAACCATAAAAATTTTAGAACACAAGCAGTAACTTCTTTGACACTGGTCATAGCAAATTTTTTTTAGATAAGTCTCCTGTGGCAAGGGAAATTAAAAGCAAAAATAAACTAAGGGGACTATGTCAAAATAAAAAGTTTCTTCCAGTGAAGGAAACAATCAACAAAACTAAAAGACAACCTATTGAATGGAAGAAGGTATTTGCAAATGACATATCAGATAAAGGGTTATTATCCAGAATATAGAAAGAACTGATACAACTCAACACCTAAAAAACAAATAATCCAATAAAAAAATGGGCAGAAGACATGAACAGACATTTCTCCAAAGAAGATTTACAGATGGCCAATTCACACATGAAAAGATGCTCAACATCACTCATCATCAGGGAAATGTAGGTGAAAACTAGATATCACCTCACACCTGTCAGAATGGTTAAAAAATAAAAACACAAGAAACAACAAGCGTTGGCAAGGATGTGGAGTAAAAGGAACCCTCATGTACTATTGGTGAGAGCACAAACTGGTGCAGCCCCTGTGGAAGACAGTGTGGAGGTTCCTCAAAAAGTTAAAAGGAACCCTACTATTCAGTAATCACACTACTGGATATTTATCCTCAAATACAAAAACAGCAATTCAAAAGGATACATGCACCCCTATGTTTGTTGCAGCATTATTTACAGTACCCAAATGAAATCTTACCATTTACAACAACATGAATGAAGCTAGAGTGTATAATGCTAAGTGAAATAGGTCAGAGAAAGACTAATACCATGATTTCACTCATTTGTGGAATTTAAGAAACAAAATAAATGAACAAAGGAAATGAGAGTGAGAGAGAGAAACCAAGAAATAGACCCTTTTTAAATTTTTTTTATTATTATGTTATGTTAATCACCATACATTACATCATTTGTTTTTGATGTAATGTTCCATGATTCATTGTTTGCGTATAACACCCAGTGCTCCATGCAGACCATGCCCTCTTTAATACCCATCACCAGGCTAACCCCTCCCCCATCCCCCTCCCCCCTCCCCTCTAGAACTCTCAGTTTGTTTCTCAGAGTCCATAGTCTCTCATGGTTCATCTCCCCCTCCGATTTCCCCCCCTTCATTCTTCCATTCCTGCTATCTTCTTCTTCTTCTTTTTAACATATAATATATTATTTGTTTCAGAGGTACAGGTCTGTGATTCAACAGTCTTACACAATTCACAGCACTCACCATAGCACATACCCTCCCCAGCATCTATCACCCAGCCACCCCATCGCTCCCACCCCCCACAAACTGAGGGTTGCTGGAGTGGTGGGGGGTGGAAGAAATAGACTCTAAACTACAGAAAACAAACTGATGGTTATCAGAGGGGAGGTGGGTGGGGGGACGGGTGAAATGGGTGATGGAGATTAAGAGAACACTTATCATGATGAGCACCGAGTAATGCATAGACCTGTTGTATCACTACATTGTGATACAACTGAGACTAATAAAGCACTGTATGCTAACTATACTGGAATTAAAATAAAAACCTTAATATCATTTAAAAAGAACAATAAGAAAGTAGGCATCTGATATAAAAAAATATATAAATAAATGAAACTTAAAGAGTAAAAGGATACATTATTCAAAAAATAGCAATAATGTAAAAGTGGACTTAATAGTGTATCAAATTGTACAACTACACAAATAAAATGTGACATCATTCTTACATGTTTTATAATTATCAGGATAAATTCATAGTTAAAAAATTATTAGGGGGAAAAGAATTTGATATCCTGAACTCACTCAGTTCAATAAAACCTTAAGTAAAACAGTATTTTTAGCAATAAAAATACCTTAATCATCAAATGTTTAATGTTTCATTGTAATTAAGTTCTATGATATAATTAGTTGAGAAATAAAGCAGTTGATGATTAAAATACACTACTGACTTATCCCAATGTAGTCCTATCTGTTTTCAGAGGTTGAGTGGGTAGTTATAGTTGTGCTTTGGTTAAATAGAGGAAAGACATCCATGTGGATACCCAGCCATCACTCTTGTCCCAAGTCTGAACATCTGTATTCTATCAGGAGAAAAGTCAAGAAAAGTTATATGACATCCTTGTAGAATACCTTTTGATAAATTTCATTCTACTCCTCTATTTTTCCAATGTGACCAAAAAGTTTTAAAATGACAATAAAGAAACTATGGATCATAATGATGATTATCATAATAATTATATAAAATTCTCTAAACATTATCTTATAAAGTAGAGGGTACTCAACTTTAAATATATTCATACTGTTATATGATTGCAAGATTGGTACACCTCCATTTAACCTATGAGTCACATATAAGCTCAATAAGATTAAATAATTTGACCAAAGTACACTGCTGGGAGGTGGCAATATTTAATTATCAGATGCCAATCCCAATACCAATGTCACTGTAACTCAAAGCTGCCTTCTGTTCCAGCTCTGTTTCTACCAATAAGTATCTCATCAACAACTGGGCAAGCTCACAGTAGATATGCACTGCCCTGGGTGCCAGGTCCTGTGGTAAGCATGCATTTAACTCAATGAGAAACTACCAACTCGTGTTCCACGGTGTCTGTACCATTTTGTATTCCTATAAGCAGTGGACAAGAGTGTTTCCAATTGCTCAGCATCCTCACTAGCAACTGATATTATCACTACTTTTTAAAATTTCAACCATCGTAGTAAGTTTGTAGTGTATCTCCTCAGAGTTTAATTTGTATTTTCCTGGTGGCACCTGGCTGGCTCAGTCAGAAGAGCAGAGCATTCGACTCTTGATCTCAGGGTCATGAGTTTGAGCCCCACACTGGGTGTAGAGGTTATTTAAATAATAAATAAATAAATAAATAAATAAATAAATAAACGTAAAAAACAAAGACTGCATGGTACTAGCATAATAATAGACATATAGACAAATGGAATAGAATGATGTTGAGGAGCTTTGACTGCACAAAATTTACATTTGCATATTTGTTTAGATATTTTGCCCAGTTTAAAAATTGGGTTGTTTTCTTTTTTTTTTTTTTCTGTTTTGAGTTTTGAGATTCTGTGTATTTGGGATACAAGTTCTTCGTCAGAAATTTGGTTTGCAATGTTTTCTTCTAATCTGAAATTTGTCTTTTCATTGTCTTAGCAACGCTTTTAGCAGAAAAAATTTTTAAATTTTGATAAAGTCCAATTTAACCTTTGTTCCCTTCATGGGATGTGGCTTTCGCATGGTATCTAAAATCTCTGCCTCACTGAAGGGTCACATAGATTTTCTCCTATGATTCCTTCAAAAAGTTCTTTAGTTTTACACTACCTTTAGTGTACATGATTTACTTTTTCTTATTTTTCGATAAGGTATGAGATTTAGGTTATTTTTTTTTTACATAAGTGTGTAAAACTGTTCCAACTCCAAAATTCTCTTTTCCACTGCACAGTCTTTGCAAATTTCATTAAAAAATCAGTTCACTCTATTTGTGTTGGTCCATCTCTGTATTTCTTATTCTGTTCCAGTAACTCTATTCTTTTACCAAAACCACCTTTTATTACCATAGCTTTATAACAAATGTTGAATGAGATGGTATATTTCCTCCAACTATGTTGTTTTCAAAAATTGCTTTGCCTTTTCTTGTCTTCTCATATGTCCCCTTTCCTTTTTAATTACACAAAGTTCTGTTTCTCCCACCTGTCTCCTACTCCCCTTCCAAAGGTAAAACTATTCTTGGAGAGGTTTAGTTCCTACTTAGACAAAGATAACTGTCATTGTGAGGTGCTGGGGGATGGAGATGTAGTAGTCTACAGCCTCTGGCTGGTGAGCCTGCCCCTTTTACCTTCTCCAAGTGCAGTTCTTTTAGACGTCAAAATCTTATCATAGATAATGAATTTGCATTGTTATTTTTCATAACAACTTCCTCTGAACAAAATCCAGGTTTTGGTCACAGGAGAAAGACACACAGATGGGGACTCCTTTTCTTTATTTTCTGGTCAGACTTCCTAATAGATCTCATGACTGATATATTAGGGGTCAGACTGCGGGGGCGGAGCAAGATGGCGGAGGAGTAGGAGACCTGGATTTTGTCTGGTCTCAGGAATTCAGCTGAATAGGGATCAAACCATTCTGAACACCTACGAACTCAACAGGAGATGGAAGAAGAGAGTAGCAACAACTCTGAACAGAGAAGCGACCACTTACTGGAAGGTAGGACGTGTGGAGAAGTGAATCCGAGGCGATATTCGGGAGGATAGACGGTGGGGGTGGGGGCCTCCGTCGGCCGCTTCTGGCAAGTGCTAGAGCCGCAGAGCACAAAATCGGAACTTTTAGAAGTCGGCTCCGCTGAGGGACGTCGCTCCAGTGGCTAAGCGGGGGTTGGAATCCTCCCGGGACAGTGTGGTCTCAGGACCCTCGGGGTCACAGAAAGACCAGGGGTACCTGAGTGCAACAGAACTCCCAGGGATCGGAGTGGGGAAGCCGGCTGCAGAGATGGAGCCGAGGCGCGGGCTCTCAGCTCGGGGTGGCCATAAACTGTGATCCGCGGCCCAGTCGGGCCACTGCTCCTCCAGCAGGGACCCAACAAGTGGCAGAGCTGGGGAGACTCCCCTTCCTCCCCCGGGAGGAGCGGCGCGGGAACACACCGCAGGGATCTGCTGGGTTTGGAGACTCCACACGAGGTCGGGTGCCAGAGATAGAAACGCTCGGTCACAGGCCGGGTGAGCACAGAGTGCAGCCGGAGTCCGGGGACACAGGAGTGACTGCTTTTCTCTGGGGGCGCACTGAGGAGCGGGGCCCCGAGTTCTTGCCTCCTCTGGGGCGGAGATTGGGAGGCCGCCATTTTCACTGTCGTCCTCCAAAGCTGTACGGAAAGCTTGCAGGGAACAAAAGCTCCTGAGAGCAAACCCGAGCAGCTTGCTTAGCCCGGACCAACAAGGGCGGGGCAATTCAGCCTCCGGCAAAGACATTTGGGAACCACGGCAACAGGCCCCTCCCCCAGAAGATCAGCCCGAACAGCCAGCAAGCCAAGACCAAGTTTACCAATCAAGGAGAACGGGAGAACTCCAGCGCTAGGGGAATACTGCACATAGAATTCATGGCTTTTTTACCATGATTCATTAGTTTTTCAAAGTTAAATTTTTTAACTGTTTTTTTTTTTTTAATTTTTCTTTTACCCTTTTTCAACCAACATCTTATTAATCCCTTTTTTAAAGAAACATTATTTTATTTTTCATTTTTAGAATCATATTTTATCCCTTCATAGTAGTTACCCTTATTTTTGGCATATATATATAAGTTTTTCTCTCCTTAAAATTTTGAGATACAGTTTCTTCTAACAGATCAAAATATACCCTAAAATACTAGTGTATGAATTTGTTCTAGTCTCCTGCCTGATCACATTCTCTCCCTTTTTTTTCTTTTCTTTTTTTTAAAAAACTTCTTCTTTCTTTTTTCAAACAACTTCTTATCTTATCAATTCCCTTTATAAAATCTTTTATAATTTTAATCTTTACAGTCATCCTCCCTCCCTTCATTGTATCAACCCTTATTTTGTACATATACGAGTCTTTCTTCCTTTAAAATTTTAGGAGTCACTTTCTTCTAACAGACCAAAATACGCCCAAAATCTAGTGTGTGGCACGGATCTATGCATTAGCCTGATCATATTTGATCATATTCTGTTTTTTTGTTTTGTTTTGTTCTATTTTTGTTTTTATTTTTTTCTTTTTCTTTTCCTTCCTGTTCTTTTCCCCTGGTTTCAGGTCTTTTCTGATTTGTATAGAGTACATTTGCTGGGGACGTTGTTAGCCTGTTAGCATTTTGTTTTCTCATTCATCTATTCTCCTCTGGAAAAAATGACAAGACAAAAAAAATCACCTCAGCAAAAAGAACAAGAGGTAGTACCATCTGCCAGGGACCTACTCAATACGGACATTAGTATGATGTTGGACCTAGAGTTCAGAATCATAACTTTAAAGATACTAGCTGGGCTTGAAAAAAGCGTGGAAGTTATTAAAGAAACCCTTTCTAGAGAAATAAAAGAACTAAAATCTAACCAAGTCGAAATCAAAGCGGCTATTGATGAGCTTCAATCAAAAATGGGAGCACTAACTGCTAGGATGAATGAGGCAGAAGAGAGAATCAGTGATATAGAAGACCAAATGATGGAAAATAAAGAAGCTGAGGAAAAGAGAGAGAAACATCTACAGGACCATGAGGGGAGAATTTGAGAGATAAGCGATATGATAAGATGAAACAACATTAGAATAATTGGGATCCCAGAAGAAGAATAAAGAGAGAGGGGGGCAGAAGGTATATTGGAGCAAATAATAGCAGAGAACGTCCCTCATGTGGGGAAGGAAACAGGTACAAAATCCAGGAGGCAGAGAGAACCCCTCTCAAATCAATAAAAATAGGTCAACACCCCGACATCTAATAGTAAAACTTACGAGTCTCGGAGACAAAGAGAAAATCCTGAAAGCAGCTCGGGAGAAGAGATATGTAACCTACAATGGTAGAAACATTAGATTGGCAACAGACCTATCCACAAAGACCTGGCAGGCCAGAAAGGACTGGCAAGATATCTTCAGAGCACTAAACGAGAAAAATATGCAGCCAAGAATACTATACCCAGCTAGGCTCTCATTGAAAACTGAAGGAGAGATTAAAAGCTTCCAGGACAAACATAAACTAACGGAATTTGCAAACACGAAACCAGGCCTCCAAGAAATATTGAAAGGGGTCCTTCAAGCAAAGAGAGAGCCTAAAAGCAGCATAGACCAGAAAGGAACACAGACAATATACAGTAACAGTCACCTTACAAGCAATACAATGCCACTAAAATCCTACCTTTCAATAGTTACCGTGAATGTAAATGGGCTCAATGCCCCAATCAAAAGACACAGGCTATCAGATTGGATTAAAAAACAAGACCCATCGATATGCTGTCTGCAAGAGACTCATTTTAGACCCAAAGACACCACCAGATTGAAAGTGAGGGGGTGGAAAACCATTCACCATGCTAATGAACACCAAAAGAAAGCTGGGGTAGCAATCCTTATATCAGACAAATTATATTTTAAAACAAAGACTGTAATAAGAGATGAAGAAGGACACTATATCCTACTTAAAGGGTCGATCCAACAAGAAGATCTAACAATTGTAAATACCTATGCCCCTAACATGGGAGCAGCCAATTATATAAGGCAATTAATGACAAAAGCGAAGAAACACATTGACAACAATTCAATAATAGAGGGGGACTTTAACAGTCCCCTGACTGAAATGGACAGCTCATCTAAGCAAAAGATCAACAAGGAAATAAAGTCTTTAAATGACACACTGGACCAAATGGACTTCACAGACATATTCAGAACATTCCATCCCAAAGCAACGGAATACACATTCTTCTCTAGTGCCCATGGAACATTCTCCAGAATTGATCACATCCTAGGTAACAAATCAGGTCTCAACCAGTACCAAAAGATTGGGATCATTCCCTGCATATTTTCAGACCACAGTGTTTTGAAACTAGAACTCAATCACAAGAGGAAAGTCGGAAAGAACTCAAATACATGGAGGCTAAAGAGCATCCTACTGAAGAATGAATGGGTCAACCAGGAAATTAAAGAAGAATTAAAAAAATTCATGGAAACCAATGAAAAGGAAAACACAACTGTTCAAAATTTTGGGGATACAGCAAAGGCAGTCCCGAGAGGAAAGTATATAGCAATACAAGCCTTTCTCAAGAAACAAGAAAGGTCTCAAATACACAACCTAACCCTACAGCTAAAGGAGCTGGAGAAAGAACAGCAAGTAAAGCCTAAACCCAGCAGGAGAAGAGAAATCATAAAGATCAGAGCAGAAATCAATGAAATAGAAACTGAAAGAAGAGTAGAACAGATCAACGAAACTAGGAGCTGGTTCGTTGAAAGAAAGAACAAGATTAATAAGCCCCTGGCTAGACTTATCCAAAAGAAAAGTGAAATGACCCAAATCAACAAAATCATGAATGAAAGAGGTGAGATCACAACCAACACCAAAGAAATACAAACAATTATAAGAACATATTATGAGCAACTCTATGCCAGCAAATTAGATAGCCTGGAAGAAATGGGTGCATACCTAGAGATGTATCAACTACCAAAATTGAACCAGGAAGAAATAGAACACCTGAACAGACCTATAGCCACTAAGGAAATTGAAGCAGTCATCAAAAATCTCCCAACAAACAAAACAAAACATTTCAAGAACAGTTTATACTTATTCTCCTGAAACAGTTCCAAAAAATAGAAATGGAAGGAAAACTTCCAAACTCATTTTATGAGGCCCCCATTATCTTGAACCCAAAACCAGACAAAGACCCCATCAAAAAGGAGAATTACGGGCCAATATCCTTGATGAACATGGTTTCAAAAATTCGCACCAAAATTCTAGCCAATAGGATCCAACAGTCCATTAAAAGGATTATTCACCATGACCAAGTGGGATTTATCCCTGGGCTGCAAGGTTGGTTCAACATCCGCAAATCAATCAATGTGTTAAAATACATTAACAAAAGAAAGAACAAGAATCATATGATCCTCTCAGTAGATGCAGATAAAGCATTTGACAAAGTACAGCATCCTTTCTTGATCAAAACTCTTCAGAGTATAGGGATAGAGGGTACATACCTCAATATCATAAAAGCCATCTATGAAAAACCTACAGCGAATATCATTCTCAATGGGAAAAGCTGAAAGCTTTTCCCCTAAGGTCAGGACCGCGGCAGGGAGGTCCACTATCACCACTGCTATTCAACATAGTATTAGACGTCCTAGCCACAGCAATCAGACAACCAAAAGAAATCAAAGGCATCCACATTGGCAAAGAGGAAGTCAAACACTCACTCTTTGCAGATGATAGGATACTGTATGTGGAAAACCCAAAAGACTCCAACCCAAAACTGCCAGAACTCATACAGGAATTCAGTAAAGTAGCAGGATATAAAATCAATGCCTAGAAATCAGTGGTATTCCTATACACCAACAACAAGACAGAAGAGAGACAAATCAAGGACTTGATCCCATTTACCATTGCACCCAAAACCATTAGATACCTAGGAATAAATTTAACCAAAGAGGCAAAGGATCTGTACTCAGAAAACTATAAAATACTCAGGAAAGAAATTGAAGAAGACACAAAGAAATGGAAAAGCGTTCCATGCTCATGGATTGGAAGAACAAACATTGTGAAGATGTCAATGCTACCTAGAGCAACCTACACATTGAATGCAATCTCCATCAAAATACCGTCCACTTTTTTCAAAGAAATGGAACAAATAATCCTAAAATTTGTATGGAACCAGAAGAGACCCCGAATAGCCAGAGGAATCTTGAAAAAGAAAAGCAAAGCTGGCGGCATCACAATTCCGGACTTCCAGCTCTATTACAAAGCTGTCATCATCAAGACAGTATGGTATTGGCACAAGAACAGATACATCGATCAATGGAACAGAATCGAGAGCCCAGAAATGGATACTCAACTCTATGGTCCATTCATCTTTGACAAAGCAGGAAAGAATGTCCAGTGGAAAAAAGGCAGTCTCCTCAACAAATGGTGTTGGGAAAATTGGACAGCCACATGCAGAAGAATGAAACTGGACCATTTCCTTACACCACACACAAAAATAGACTCCAAATGGTTGAAAGACCTAAACGTGAGACAGGAGTCCATCAAAATCCTAAACGAGAACACAGGTAGCAACCTCTTCGACTTCAGCCACAGCAATTTCTTCCTAGAAACATCGCCAAAGGCAAGGGAAGCAGGGCAAAAATGAACTCTTGGGATTTCATCAAGATAAAAAGCTTTTGCACAGCAAAAGAAACAGTCCACAAAACCAAAAGACAACCAACAGAATGGGAGAAAATATTTGCAAATGACATATCGGATAAAGGGCTAGTATCCAAAATCTCTAAAGAACTTATCAAACTCAACAGCCAAAGAACAAATAATCCAATCAAGAAATGGGCAGAAGACAGGAACATACATTTTTCCAAAGAAGACATCCAAATGGCCAACAGACACATGAAAAAGTGCTCAACATCGCTCGGCATCAGGGAAATCCAAATCAAAACCTCCATGAGATACCACCTCACACCAGTCAGAGTGGCTAAAATTAACAAGTCAGGAAATGCCAGATGTTGGCTGGGAAGCAGAGAAAGGGGAACCCTCCTACACTGTTGGTGGGAATGCAAGCTGGTGCAACCCCTCTGGAAAACAGTACAGAGGTTCCCCAAAAAGTTGAAAATCGAGCTACCATATGATCCAGCAATTGCACTACTGGGTATTTACTCCAAAGATACAAATGTAGGGATCCGAAGGGGTACGTGCACCCCGATGTTTATAGCAGCAATGTCCACAATAGCCAAACTGTGGAAAGAGCCAAGATGTCCATCGACAGATGAATGGATAAAGAAGAAGTGGTATATATACACAATGGAATATTATGCAGCCATCAAAAGGAATGAGATCTTGCCTTTTGCAATGACGTGGATGGAACTGGAGGGTGTTATGCTGAGTGAAATAAGTCAATCAGAGAAAGACATGTATCATATGACCTTATTGATATGAGGAATTCTTAATCTCAGGAACAAACTGAGGGTTGCTGGAGTGGTGGGGGTGTGGGAGGGACGGGGTGGCTGCGTGATAGACATTGGGGAGTGTATGTGCTATGGTGAGCGCTGTGAATTGTGCAAGACTGTTGAATCACAGATCTGTAGTCTGAAACCAATACTGCAATATATGTTAAGAAAAAAAAAAAGAAGTTAGGAGGGGAAGAATGAGGGGGAGTAAGTCAGAGGGGGAGACAAACCATGAGAGACGATGGAGTTTGAAAAACAAACTGAGGGTTCTAGTGGGGGCGGGGGGTTGGGTTAGCCTGGTGATGGGTATTAATTAGGGCACGTTCTGCGTGGAGCCCTGGGTGTTATGCACAAACAATGAATCATGGAACATTACATCAAACACTAATGATAATAATGTATGGTGATTAACATAACAAAAAATTTTTAAAAATGTGTCAGGCTGCCAAAGATTATTTAATAAATAAATAAATAAATAAGGAATAACAGAAAAGGCAACTTAGGAAATGATAGAGTAGCCAGTGTTTCAAAGAAAAAATCTGGAAGAATGGCTAGTCCTCAATGTCAAGAATGAATTAACCCTTAAAAATAGGTTATTATTGGACAAATTACATTAAAAAATAGATTAAACATATAATAACACAAAGAATATTTGGTGGAAAACTGTAACTGTCCTGTGCAACACCATCCCAAATATTTGAAGATTTTTATCCACCCAAAATCTAATGGCTTCATAAAATGACTTCATGAAAACATTTCTAAAAATTTCCCTGATGAAGAAGAATCCCAGAAAATTCACATACAAATATAAGAAGACAAGTAAGTGATACATGTATAATTTTGAAGGATTGTAAACAAATAATGACAAGCCCAGTCATTGTTGTTCAAGTATTAAATAGGAAAAAAAAATCTGATATTGATCATAGCTCTCGGTAATACTGTATCCTTCCTGCCAAACATGGGAGGGGAATGTACATGATAGGCTACTCCAGTTACATGCCATATAATGGAAAATATGAACTTTTCACCATCATAGCTAGTGAATACCACAACAGCAGGAAGTCATGGTAAAGAAGGGATAGGCACTAAGCTTTCCAGGTTCTTTCAGATCTATATTAATATTGCTTCAAAATGTACTTACATAATAGAATCTAAACATTATTAATTAATATTGAAAGATTAGAGATGGGTTAAGAAATAACAACCTAATATGTAAACAGAATCTAAAAGAACCATACTGTGCTATCAAAATCAGGCAAGTCAGTAAATGACAAAAAGAAAGCAAAAGTGTGCTAATTTCTTCATCTTAACTTGAAAAGGGAGTCAATAGATATTATTTCACATATGAATAAGTAAATTTAAAGATACCCACTGGAACAATTTAAAAATGCAGTCATAACCCAAATAGCTACTTGTTTTTAATTTAAGAAAAATTTGCCTCCATAAGAAAAAATGGAAAGCCAATAAAACAGCAATTTGTTTTTAATCAAGAGGGAAAGAAATGAGCTAAGCATACTCCTCAATTTGGAAAGATAACTTTGAACATGTAGAAGGAAAAAATAGATTAAAAAGTTTTAATTAAAGGCATGTTTAAAGTAACTTTAAAAAAAACCTGGGATCCCAGTTTTCAAAAAAAAGTAATAAAATAATAAAATGTATAATATCAAATCTCTAGCTTATGTGATAAAGAAAAAGAAGAAACAAATCAAATGAGAAAAAGAGATGACTACAATGAACAGTTAAAAAGATCAATATATATGTATAAATAGATATATAGAAAAATATAAATAATAAAGTATTGAATAATAAATTAGAAACTCTCTCTGAATTCTTGGTTTTCTTAGGAAATACACAAAAAAATTGGGTGAATTCAAAGAAATTCTGAACAGATCAGTAACCACATGATAGACAGAGATGTGGAGAATCCCATCCTAGAAAGAAATTGGTTACATGCTCTTTTTTTAAAACAATCAAGGAAAAAGATAATTTTCTTTTCATGAAAACCAATCCAAAGTATGAAAATTGGAAATATTTCTAGTTTAACTCATGAAACAGTTTCATTTCTAAAAAGAAATACTGAAGATCTGATGAAGATTGAAGGGAAAAGAATATCAATCTCAGGAAATGAGGAAGGCAAATCATCTGAAACAAATATTTGCTAATTAACACAAGTTAATAAAAGCTAATGCATAGAATATAACGTAGGGAAGTACTGTTGGAAATATGCTCAGATGATAGGTCACATCACCAGAGAATAACCATGTGACCACCTTAACAGCTGTCAAATATGTGTGATAGGATTCAAATCCATCCTTGATTTTGAAAAAAGAAAATAATCTACATAGAAGGATATTTCAGTAACATGACTGGATAACTACTTAATAAAAACAATCTAACCCATATTTAAAACAGACATCATGATTAACCATTATAATGTTAACATTCACTGAGATGTTTTTGCCACTACAATAGACCTTCTCAGAACTACGTATAATGTTCAGAAGTGAAATGATAAATAATCACTGTTGCACAAGAAAACTAAAGAGAGCAAAATAGAAAATTACTAATAAGCTAATAAAACAGATCAGTTTTGGTGGCGCCTGGGTGGCTCGGTCATTAAGCGTCTGCCTTCGGCTCAGGTCATGATCTCAGGGTCCTGGGATCGAGCCCAGCATCGGGCTCCGTGCTCAGCGGGAAGCCTGCTTCTCCCTCTCTCACTCCCCCTGCTTGTGTTCTCTCTCTTGCCGTGTATCTCCCTCTCTCAAATAAATAAACAAAATCTTTAAAAAAAAAATCAGTTTGATGTATTTTTTAAAAGATGCATATAGATAGAGGTGTTAGCTGACACTACAGTGGTTATCACACTACAATATATAAATGTATCCAATGAACATGTTGTATATCTTAAACTTACACGGTGGGACATGGTGGGACATGTCAAATATATTTCAATTACAAAATATTTCGAAGAAAGATAAAGAAGCAACCTATTTTCTCTATATCAAAAATTATGATTTAAAATAGGCAATAGTAACAAAAGTCTAAAATACCTAAGAATAAAAGTGATAAGAAGTGCATGATACATGTATGAAGGTAGTATAATTCTTTACTGGGAAACCTAAAATTAATCTCAATACATGTAAGTATAACATCCCATTAGAAGATTCAGTATTCTGAACATGTAGATTCTTCCCAAGTTAATTTATATATTTTATATAAAGCAGTCAAAATCCCAAAGGTATTTTTAAGATCTGTTAAGATAATTCTGAGGTATATCTAGAAAAATATATGTGGGGGTATAGTCAGGAAAGTATTGAGAAAGTGGAAGGTTTGTATTTCCAAATATGAAATTAGGCAAGAAAATACAGAAATTGAAAGAGCACAGAAAAAGTGACTAAGGAAACAGAATAGTGAATCTAGAGAGACTCAAATTTTGCAAGAATTTTGTATATGAAAACGGATATATTCTCTATCAGTGAGGAAGGAGTGCATTATTCAGTGGCGGGGATTTAAACATTTAGAAGAGAAGAATGACAGAACCTGGAGAGAGAGGGGGAGGAGGGTATTATAACTATATATATATGCATATAATTATATACATATGGTTCGGTTTGGGTTTGGGCGCGCACAGGCGTTTTAAAGCGGGGAGGCCCCACAGGGGACCCAGGAGGCCTTGAGGGGAACCGGCGGCAGGTCGCCCCGCTCTCTCCTCCGTGCGCGCTGGGCTCCGCGCCTCAAACCCATGCTGGTCATCCAGCTCCCGCGGGCCGCGTCCTGGGCTAATCCCGGGCTGCTTCTCCTCTCTCCAGGCAGGGACCGCAGGGGAGTCTCCCTGCTCCCTCCGACTCCAGCCGAGGACAGGCCTCTCTCGAGGGGAGCCGAGGGCGCAGCTGGGGGCGCACCGGTGCCCTCAGGTCTCTCTTCCGCGGGCGCTTTTGTCTGGTGGGGGGCGTGCAGCGCTCTTGGCCTTGAGCCCTTGTCTCCTTCCCACCAACTCTCCCTCCCACCAGCTCCACTCCCATCCTGCCTGGCCAAGCGCGTCCTCCCCCCTGAAACCTCGTCACAAATGTGGGTTACTCTGCCCAGACCTGGATGGAGCGCTGGGTCCAGATGCTCGTGGAGTTTGCAGGCTAGTGCGGGGACACTGTTACCAAATCAGTAAGTTCGTATAAAAGTAATACCAGCTCTTCAAGAAGCAAACCAGCTTTCACCTTTCTTCATAATGACAATGGCAGATGGCATTCTGAGCACTTGAGTAGGAAACCAGAAGATTAATGAATTGTTTACCTAGAAGTAGAAAACTTTTGTATTTCCAAAATAAGGTGAATAAAATTAAGCCGCAAACAACAAACAAGAAAATGAAATTCGGATGCATTAAAAATTCAGTACTAAGGAGGAGCCATTCACGTGCAAGAACACATATGTGAATATGTCTTGTGACAAAGAATATCTAGTTGTGCTCAGTATGACAAATAGTAGAAAATATTAGATAAATTCTGTTTCAAAAATATCACCTACAAAATACACAGTTGACAGAAAAAAATATTTTTAACATATGTGAAGGATAAAATATTAACTCAGAAATGTAAAGCTAAAAACAATAGATTAAAACAAAACAAAACAAACAAAACAAGCTCCAAAATGGGCAAAAGAAATTAGCAAAGCAACTCCTTCTCATACACAGAATTCAATCATCAATAAAAGATCACCGTGGGCATAAGTAATCAAACATGCAAAATATAAAGAAGAATGAGGTATGATTGACAGAAAAGGGGAAAGTTTATTATGGGATTCACCCTCTTCAAAATATTCGTTGGACATTCTCAGACGGTCTCATAAATTTAGCATTATGTATAAAAAACCTTAAAAATATATGCCTGTTGAATCAGCAATTGTTCTTCCATAAATTATGCAAAGCAAGAGTCATGAAGGTCTGTGTGCAAACATGTCCACCTAAACCCATTGTGTGTCTAATTGTACAGCAGTGAAAGTTGTGAGTAAATCATGGAGCAACTGAAGAATGAAACTCAAGGCTGTGAGTTAACAGAAAGATGCATATTTCTTGACATAGGAGACACCAAAAACATTCTTGAAGAATATTTACCAAAATATCTACACTAGGTATGTTTTGGTTAAAAAAACAACAACAACAATGCCCCTTTTACAAGTACTATGCATCTTTTGTGTAATGGAAACAATCAAAATTTAATGTATAAGTCTATTTGCATAACTGGCACTTCCTGCTTGGTTTTGTTTTCCGTAACTATAGACCTAGATAAATACATGAGTATGTGTGGATATAGTGGTTAGATAGTTGTAACAACTGCTTACACATTATTTTGAGTTTTGCTGCTTCCTTAAAATATATCTATAGTGTTTTCATAACCTTTGCTTTTAATGACTGCATAATAATCTATTAAATAAATTCCCCAGTGCATATATTCAGACCTGATAATATTTGCTTTTCTGATCCATCTAACATAAGAAAGGTAAGTAAATAATATTTTCTACTGTATGATAAATATTTTATGTCTTCTAATTTTTTGCTTACTTATATTTAACCCATAATGTAAATTATATTTATTTTCATATTTAAGATATAAACAAAACTTTTTCCCATTTATTCCAATGTTATCAATCACTTGTCCTTTAACCTTTCTCTATGAAAATATCAGTTGTCCTCTAATGCAGTAACAAGTATTATCTTTCAAAATTGTCAAAATATTATGCCACATGGTAAATCAAATTTTCCCAAATGTTAAGATCATTTTTATAATAATCTTAAATTTATGATTTGTTTTATCCAAAATTAATGTATCTTTACTCTTTTTTCCCTGCCTTTCCTATAACATACATATGTTGAATTTTGGTTTTAGATATAATACCTATGCTATATTGAGCAATGACCTTTTTTTTTATTTAACTAGGTTTAATATCAGAATATATACCAAATGTTACCACATCAAAAACGAACTCTTTACATTTGTGATATGATATTTCTAACTGCTTTTATATTAACATTCTTGCATTACTAGATTAAAAACTTTTAGCTATTACTATTATAATTGGTATTATTATTACTTAGTTATCCTTTATTTACCTATTACTATTTGAAAGTATTGATGATTTCTGTTTATCATGAGATTAAGACATTTCATCCTATGATTACTAAAGAAAAAATCTGTCATTTTTTAGGAACCAAAAAGCTTTATGATTTTTATTGCATATAGATATCAGAACTGGGAAACCTGCCACCACCTTTTGTAAGGAAATTTTCTGCCCTCTAATTAAAAAAAAAAAAAAAAAACAGACCTCTGTTTCCACGGATAAGGAACTTGGAAATCGCCAGTATGTTTTACCAATAAGTAATAAAAAGCTGAAAAAACTGAAACAATCCACAACTCTTCTTAGATCCATAAGAGGAATGAAGTCACAGGGCAAACTGATATCCCCAAGATTGGAGAAAACAATAGGTGAATACTGAGAATCACAAGTTACCAGAGCAGAAATTTATAAACTGAAAGCTCAACAGGAACCAGTGCTACTGTAGGAAAACCTGAACTGTAGTAGACTAATTGCTGGTAGCTTAGAATGGTAAGTCTGAGAGTTAAAAACTTCATGGGGACCCCATCATAGGGGCATCCCCACAATTTTGTGTTTTACTTCCAAGAACTGAGTCAGGTTCTCACACCGAAGATCACAGGAAAATCCATTGTGCTTCTAACAGTGTGCAGGGAAAAGGATCATTTTGAAACATGCCAAAGCATTCTGTTCTTTCTTTTTTTAGATTTTATTTATTTATTTGAGAGAGAGAGTGAGCGCACACAGAGTGGGGAGGGGACAAAATGCAGAGGGAGAAGCAGACTTCCCTCCAGTGGACACGGGGTTCAACCCCAGGACTCTGGGATCATGACCTGAGCCAAAGGCAGACACTTAACCCACTAAGCCACCCTGGCACCCCACATTCTGTTCTTCTTAACAAGGGCACCCTCAGAAGAAACTATTCCACCTGCTGGGGTTTTATCAGAGCCTGACTGACCTGGGGGAAGAGAAATACCAACTCTAGCCAGCTTTAGCCTTCCATGTGAGAGAAAGGAAATAGTGAACTCTAGCCCACTCTAGCTGTCTTGTTCCACCTAAGGTGGAAAGAAAAATCTGAGAAACACATATGAAGTTCACAGTCCAGAGGTATAGGCTCACTAAAAGACTGAGAACTGGAGTAATAATAATAATAATAGTAGTAGTAGTTGGTAGTATAATAATAATAATAAAGCTATAGAAAATTTCCCTTCCCCCAATATCAGACGGAGAATTTGAAACAACCATGATTAATATGCCAAGGGCTCTAATGGATAAAGTAATGGGAATACCAGAAGGAGAAGAAAGAATGAAAAGAACAGAAAAAATATTTGAAACAATATCGACTGAGAATTTCCCACAAAATATTATCAGACATGAAACCACAGATCTCAAAGCTCAGAAAACAACTAGCAACATAAATGTTAAGCATATCATCTTCAAACTATGGAAAATCAAAGATAAAAAATCCTGAAGGAAACCAGAGGATTAAAAATATAGAAGAGCAAAGATGAGAATTGTATCTGACTTTTCCTCAGAAATTATTGCAGGCAAGAAGAGAATAGAGAGAAATATTTAAAGTGTTGGCAGGGGGTACAAAACAAAAAACAAACAAAAAATCCACATCAACTGAGAACTCTGTATCCTGTGAAATAATGCCTAAAAATTGAAGGAAAAATAAAGACTTTTTCAGATAAACAAAAATTGAGAGAATTTGGAGGGTGCTCAGGGGCCAATAAACTGACTTGACTCCCTGCTTCCAAAAAAAAAAAAAAAAGAGAGAGAGAGAGAGAGAGAATTTGTTGTCAACGGAACTGCCTTGAAAGAAATATTAAAAGAAGTTTGTTACAAAGAAAATGATACAGGTTAGAAACTCAGATCTATGGAATAAAAAAAAACAAAGAAGGAAAGGGAGGGGAGGGAGAATAAGGGAAGGTAAAATAAAAAAAATATTTTTCTTATTATTACTTGATCTAACAAGTAACAGTTTGTTCAAAATCATAATGGCAAGAATATATTTGATTATGTATATATCATATATGCTTCCATGTAAGTGAAATGAATAAAAGCAATGACACAAGGGATAGGAAAGAGGAGTTAGGATTATTTGTTATTAGAAGGAACTTACATTACCCATGAAGCAGCGCTATAATGTTATTTGAAAGTGAGTTTTGATCCATTTTAAATATATATGCAGCCATCAAAAAAAGTGAAATCTTGCCATTTGCAATGATGTGGATGGAACTAGAGGGTATCATGCTAAGTGAAATAAGTCAATCAGAGAAAGACAATTATCATATGATCTCACTGATATGAGAAATTTGAGAAAAAGACAGAGGATCATAGGGGAAGGGAGGGAAAAATGAAACAAGACAAAACCAGAAAGGGAGACAAACCATAAGAGACTCTTAATCTCAGGAAACACACTGAGGGTTGCTGGAGTGGGGGTGGGGTGGGAGGGATGGGGTGGCTGGGTGATGGACATTGGGGAGGGTATGTGCTATGGTGAGCGCTGTGAATTGTGTAAGACTGATGAATCACAGACCTGTACCCCTGAAACAAATAATACATTATATGTTAATTAAGAAAAAGAAAAAAAGAAAAATAAATAAATATATATTGCAAACTCTAGGGTAATCACTAAAAAAGGGAAAAAAAGAGTAATATAACTGGTATATTAAGAAAGGAAATCATATAAAATACTCACTTAAAACCACAAAAGGCAGAAAGAGACCAGAAGACAAAAATAGAAATAATAAACAATGTTAAAAAATATAGCACAGTAACAAAAATGGTAGGTATTATTCCAACTACATCAATTACCACTTTGAAAGCCAGTGTTCTAATTGTACCAATCAAAAGACAGAGATTGTCAGAGTAGATCAAATACCAAGATGTAAGTCGAAGTTGTCTGTAAGAAACCCACTGTAAATATAAAGACACATATAGATTAAAGCTAGATAAATGGAGATACACCATGCTAACACTAGTCAAAAGAAAACATAAGTTACTAGATTATATTTAGGCACAGCGGACTTTAAAACAAAAGAAGTTATCAGGGAGAAAGAGGGGCATTGCATAATGATAAAATGGCCAATTCTCCAAGAAGACATGCAGTCCTTAATGTGTAGGTATCCAACACACAGCATCAAAATTCGTGAGGTAAAATCTGATACAACTGTAAGGAGAAATAGATGAATCCACTGTTATAGTTGGAGACTTCAATACCCTTCTATCAGAAATGGACATATCCCAGAAGCAGAAAATCAGTAAGAACACAGTTTAATTCCACAACTCTACCAATCAACTGTATATAATTGAAGCTATCTACAAATAACTTCACCCAACAAGGGCAAAATACACAATCTTTCATGCTCACATGGAACATTCACCAAAACAGCCCATATTCTGAGCTATAAACATTCCTTAACCAATTTAAGGGACAAAAAAGTTACCATCCTCCCAAACCTACTCATTCTCCAAATTATTGTATGTATACACATATTTTTTTTCAAGAATCTGTCCCCAACACATGGCTCTGCTTCCCGTATTTTGGAACCCTTTATAGACTTTCCCTTCTTAGTGTCAGTGTGGTGAGAGAAAACCAGATCAGTCACATTTGAAAGCCAACTGAAAAGAGTTTCTGGAAGGAAGGTGTGTCCAACTGTGTCCATTGCTGACAAGTGATACTTGGCCTTTGGATTTGGCACTGCAAAGGGCTCCTCACCTTAGCCACAACAGTGCCCATGGAGACATAGCCTGGTTCAAGAGAGTATGAGAGTATATGGAAAGCAAGTACATGCAACCCTTTCTAGAAGCTCTTTGCAAAGGGGACGAAAGTAATGAGGCTGTACCTGCAGTGGCATGTAGGTGGATGTTTTCATACTAAATGGAGGATTCAGTCCAGGTGAGCACTAGCCACCCTTTGTCACAAGACAAAACTCTAGGAGCTATCCTTGATTTCTCTCTTTTACTCATGATCCATTTGATCAACAAGATCTGTTGACCCTCAAAATACATCACCATTCTTAACTATCCCCTATGATTATGTGAGGAATCTGCATGACTTAAAGCCCAAGTGACAAATCCTGCACCATCTCACCAAGGGGATGTGTACCTGCAGAAAGAACACCAGTTTCTAGCACATCACAGGATGGTGGGTTCCTGCTGTAGCATTTACCACATCTAATTACTTTCTCGTTTGTTTGCTGGCTTATTTTTTCACTGTTGATGTTTTGTTGTCTTATCTCTGGAGAAAACAATCCTATAAAAGCAAGAACATTTTCTATCTCATTAACAGTGTCCTTTGCATGCAGAGAAGTGACTAACATAGACAATGTGCTAAATAAAATTTTGGGGGATGCTGTTAATTAGTGAATAAAAACAATGTGACTCTGTAGGCATAAGCAACAAATAATATTAGAAGTAGAATATCCATTGGATTAGCATTTAATTTAAAGATTTATTTGGGTAAAGTTGACTTTTCATTATAGAGTTTCCCTGTATAGAAAAATAGCTGATCTCTTTATTTTGTAAGATATTCTTATGTGGGGGCACCTGGGTGTCTCAGTCAGTTAAGCATCTGACTTGTGATTTCTGCTCAGGTCATGATCTCAGGATTGCAAGATGGAGCCCCACATCAGGCTCTGCACTCAACGCAGAGTCTGCTTGGGATTCTCTGCCACTCCGTCTTCCCCTCCCCTGCTTTCTCTCTCTCTCTCTCTCTCTCTCTTTCAAATTAATAAATAAAATATTTTTAAAATTTAAAAAAAGACATTATGTGTCCTTCATACATATGAATATATTTATTGCCAATTTTAATTATTCCTAATTACTTTATAATTTTATTATTGAGCATTTTAATCTGTCACTTATTGGTGATGACATATATATTAATAGAAACACATTTTATTGTGTGTTGACTTATTATCCACCCAAGCTGATAAAACACTATGATGAGTCTTAATATACTTTTGCTTATATTCTTTTAAGGTTTCCTTTGTGGAAAATCATACTATTTCCTAAGTAGTTACCTTATTTCTTCCTTTATTATTCATAAATTGCTATTTTTTTAAACTGGTCTTTTTACATTGCCTAAAACTAATAATGATCCATATATTTTTATGTAGTTAGTTGATTACATAAATGACATGAGATAGATGAGATTTAAAACTCCTTGATAATGGCTTAAAAAGGGCGCCTTTGGCTCAGATCGTGACCCCAGGGTACTGGGATCTAGCCCATCAGGCTCCTCGCTCAGCAGGGAGCCTGCTTCTCAGTTAGTTGATTACATAAATGCCCCTTGCTTGTGCTCTCTCTGTCTCTCTGTCAAATAAATAAATAAATTCTTTTAAAAAAAATAATAGCTTAAAAGGGATTCTAATATGGCCCTGCAAGCCTCAACCCTCAATTCACTGTTAGTTTGCTCTAGCTTTTCCTATTCATACAAGTAAATATAGCTGAGATAAGAGTCTGTGTTTACCTAATTAGATTAGCTAATGATTTTGATTTATTTTATGAACTGGTTTCCACATGATGACATATAACTGTAAGTGTGCCTTTATTTACTTTTTTACATTTACTTAGCTATTTTTGGTCACATGTTGCTTTATTTGGCATTAAGTCTAATGTTAAACTCTCTAATCTGATTCATTGAAAAGTAAATAAATAAAAAATAAATATTTTATTTATTAATTTGAAAGAGAGAGAGAGAGAGAGAGGGAAAGCAGGGGGAGGGGAAGACAGAGTGACAGAGAATCCCAAGCAGACTCTGCGTTGAGTGCAGAGCCTGATGTGGGGCTCGATCTCACAATCCTGAATCTGGATTGCACATTCATTAGGGTAAATAGATGCATCGTTTCTCTATATGAAGAAAAGAAGAAATTCTAGAATATTAAAAAGAAGAGCCTTTCTATTACATGTAGAAGGCGTAATGAACTATGCTAATAAAATGTGGCAGAGCAGAGGACCTAACAGATCTTCAATAATGTACAGATAAAAATCTGAATTAACTCAGCAAATTGATGTTGTTAATATGACTAAAAATTCCTTCTCTTAGACTAGTAGATAGTCCCAATAAAATCTTTGTACCTGTGAAAATTATTTATCCATAAATTGCATAAATAGCACTCTTGCTTTTCAAATTATCTCAAATACTATATTAATGGGCTCTAAATTAATAAGGCTTTTCTGTATTTCAGCTATTCCATAATTAAACTAGCAATTTTTATCAACTTAGAATTAAAGTCTTTCAATCTTGAGAGAACTAAAAATAGCAAACATTAATACAATTGAGCTATATTAGGGTATCACTTTCCTGATTTTTTAGGCACCATGATAGAAACTGATCTAAAAGGTTTATATCTTTCTGTTACATGTATAAAATTTTCCATTTTAAGTTGTTTCTCAGCAGGAAACATTTTCAAATGAATTTGCAAGGTAATGAAATAAAGGTAATACTTAAAATCATTTTTTTAGACTTAACCTTGCCCATGCTATATAAGTATAAACATTGGTCATATAAAGTGGTATGGAGTAGTGATGATATATGACCATACAAAAAGAAAATAAAAACCTTAGGAATGAACTTAGGAATTAATAAAAAGTTTTTTTAAATAAATTATTTCAGATATGTGTGTAATTTTAAAAGTATTACTAATCATAATTTTATAATAAAAATAGATACCCTGAAGCATTTGTTTTGCCCATATATGTATCTTGTTTGTTTGTTTGTTTATGAAAGTGAGTTTCTGAATAGCTGGTTTCAAACCATTTGACTGGATTTACATCAGAAAGGTGAAAGAAATTCAAGCAATGCTTCTCAATATATGAAGATGTAAGGTATGTGTGTACACATTCACAGTTGGATTCTCCAAATTAGGCAAATAAAGACATTTTTAAAATTTGGATGGAAAAGGAATTTTTCTCAGACTATTCAAACCAGGTCAGGAATTTTTAACCTGGTGTCCATGAATAGACTTTACCCTCTGAATCCCTGACACTATATTTATATTTTGTGTTGTAAGCATCTCCCTTTTTTGGTTTGTTTGTTTTTTGTTTTTGTTTTCTTTTTTTCCCTTTCTTTTCTTTTTTATTTATTTATTTATTTTTAGAAAGATATTCAGAACTTTCATCAGAATCTGAGTGGCTTCTATGACAAGGAAGTGAAAGCAGTCCTTAGCTAGATGAAGGTAAGAATATGTATCTGAGGAACAACCCAATGACCTCTAAGGAATCTGCTTTTACTGGTCTGGGAAAATATGTGGAAGTTTTATTGAAACAGAAATGGGAGGCATCTCTCCATATATCCTCAAACTCTATGCTATCTTTAAAAATTAACATTCAAGAGGGTTTTGCTTGCTTATTCTGTATTTTTGGCAGATCTCAAAAATTGCCCAAAAGAGAAAATTAAGTCATTTTTATTTACTGATAAATTTAACTATGGAGATGATGTGTACCCTTCATTACACAAATGTCCAGAATGAAAATTCTGTATTACAAAGCTGTCCATATTTTAAATGTCTAAATAAAACATTTTAAAATAATCACATTTTAACTTTCAGATTACTCTTGCTTTAAAGATGACAGCAAAGTTTATTTCAAAATGAAGTGGATGGAGATCTGCTATCAATATTATCAGAACAGGGAATTTGAACTGGCCTCTCCAAAAGAACAACTGGACAAGCTAAAGAAAATAATTAAACATATGTAAAGCAGGTAGAATTAAAGAGATGGGGAGGTATTATGTAGTTGAGATCCAAGAAGAAGACTATCAGGAGAAATAAAACTTTTTTCTTTGTGTTTTCATAGGGGAATCTGTTCATCATAATGGAAGTTCTCATCCAGAAGGTAAGAAAATGAACAGTGTGTTCCAAAGACTCATGGGGCTAAGAAGAAAAAACATTAGGTTTCAGGGCCCATTGAGAAAGGAGAAAACAATGAATCATGGAACACTACCTCAAAAACTAATGATGTACTGTATGGTGACTAACATAACATAATAAAATAAAATAAAACTTTAAAAATGAAAAAAAGGAAAGGAGAGCTGTTTATTTTTGAGGATAGCACCATAGGAGAGCAGTTTGCAAAGTGTGGTCCATGTACTCTTCATTTAAATTCCAGAATAAAGCACAGAGAAACAAACGATGAAAAATATAGAAAAGATCTAAAACACATAATACATATAAATTAGAGTCTTGGAGTCAGAGGAGTGAGATTGGAGAAGAAGCAATAATTGAATAATTAAAATATTTAATTAAAATATTTAACAACATACAGGATAAATTTTTTTAAAAAGCACATCTAATGCTGAAAAACAAAGTCAAAAGAAAGCTCTGAAAGCAGATGGAGAAAAAGACATGTTACTTAGTCAAAAGAGCAACTAAGACTGATAATGCAAATACTAAGCTAGTCAAGGGAGGAAATAAAGTGATAGAAAAATACTTAAAAATACAAATGAAGACAAAAAAGGAAAGAAATGGGAAGATAGATCAAATGATATAAATAGCAAACCAATAATAAGAGGGTACATTGAAACCCAGATCATGAATAAATATATTGACCATTGATGATTTCTGTACTCCAATTAAAAGCCAAAGATTTGTCAGATGGAAAGCAAAACTTTCAGAAAGCACAGCTTTACTTTAGAGGAACACACCTAAAATAAAAGAAGAGAGAAATTAAAAAGACAAAAGAAGATAAATCAAAAGGTCTTTAAGGAAAAGAATGATAATAGTAGATGGAAAGAGGAGCAAGAGAACATCATAATGATAACATTTTCAATTTACTGGCAGACTAGGCTGGGACAAAGTGAGGCAAGTGAGGCATGTAGGCACATCATTTAAAGAAGGACTCACTCTCAGGTACCAATCCTGCACTTGTATAACTCTGAGCATGAGAACCTCCCTAAAATGATGTACCCTAAGCACCTCAGTTGATTCATCCTGGTCCTGGTCTTGGTCCTGTCAGAAGACAAAACAATTCTAAATGTCTCTACATCTGTGAACTTAACCTTAAAATGGTAAAGCATAACTTGATAGAATTAAAAGAGAAAATAACATATCTATATTCATAGTTAAAAATAATAATATGAGTCTTTTATAATCAATTGAACAAGCAATACTAATCAACAATAAAATAAAATATTTGAAAAATATGATCAACAAGCTTAATCTAACTGGTATGTATAGAAACAACCTATGTATATAGAAGCTACACTAATTTATACATATTTATCCAAATATGTATACAACATTTAAATATTCACCATATGCCAAGCCATAAAACAATTCTCAACAATTTATAGAATTTAAAGCATGTAGGGCATGTTCTCTGACTACAGTGCAATTAAGCTAAGAGTCAATATCCAAAAGTTTACTAAAAATCCTTACATGATTGGAAATACAGAACTGTACTTCAAATAACACATGAGTAAGGGCGCCTGGATGGCTCAGTCGGTTATACGTCTGCCTTCGGCTCAGGTCATGATCCCATGGTACTGGGATTGAGCCTTGCATCAGGCTCCCTGCTCAGCGAGTAGTCTGCTTCTCCCTTTCCCTCTGCCTGCAGCTCCCCCTGCTTGTGCTCTCTCTCTTTCTCTCAATCTCTGTCAAATAAATAAAATCTTAAAAAAAAAATAACACATGAGTGAAATAAGAAATCAAAAGGGAAATTAGAGAATATTTTGATCTCAATGAAAATAAAAATAGTGCATATTTAAGCATGTGGGATGCAACTAAAACAGTAATTAGATGAATTTTTTTAAGTACATTGCAAGTGTCAAAAGTGTATTAGAAATTATTGTATAATTGTTTTGAGGAATCTACCTTAAGGAAATAAATAGTCGAAGATTCAGGTAATTAGGGGCGTCTGGGTGGCTCAGTTGGCTAAGTGTCTGCCTTTGGCTCAGATCATGACCTCAGGGTCCTGGGATCGAGCCCCATGTTGGGTTCCCCACTCAGCAGATAGTCTGCTTCTCCCTCTCTCTCTGCCTCCTCCTCCCCCTTGCCCCCGCTCATGTGTGGTCTCTGTCTCTCTCTCAAATAAATAAATAAAATCTTTAAAAAATATTTTAAAAAAAGATTCAGGTAACAATATTTTAATAATATTTCTCCAAGGTAGGGGAATAGTTAAAATATTATACTGAATCCATGGTTTGCAATACTACACAGTCCTCAAAAATGTTATTTTTTTCTCATATTGGAATGTATGCAAGATATAAAATTAATTGAATGAGCAGACAATAAAATTGTATAAGTTAGTATAATCTCAACTATCTTTGTATGTCACCAAATGTTAATCGTGTTTATTCTCAAACGTCTGAATTAAAGTTAGGGGTTTTACAAAGGAATAAATAAATAAACAAAAAGCAGAATCAGATGGATGAATACAGAGAACAAATTGATGGATGACAGAGGGGGAGGTGAGGTGGGAGATGAGAAAAATGGGTGAAGGAATAGTGGGAGATACAGGCTTCCAGTTATGGAGTGAATAAGCCATGAGCATAAAAGGTACAGTATAGGGAATGTAGTCAATGGTATTGTAATAGGGTTGGATGGTGATGGATGGCAGCTACATCTGCAGTGAGCATATTATAACTTATAGAGAAGCTGAATCTTCTGTTGTATACCTGAAACTAATGTAGCATTGTGTGTTAACTAAGCTTAAGTATTTTTTCTAATTAGGGGTTTATTATTATTATTTATTTTTATTTTTACTAGGTTTTTGCCTTTTGCTAGTTTTTCAAAACAAATTTTTTAATCAGAAAAATAAAAAGTTACTTCTAAATACTTGGGTATTTGCAATGCTATATAGTGGAAGATCCCATGTTACAAGTCAGCTTTGGTGCTTTACTGAGTAAAGAGCTTGGAACAACAGCTGTTGTCATATGGGGCTGCTACAGCTAGGGGATCCACAAAGACCCAGGCCCCTTTTGTATGCTCTAGCTTTAAAATGGCAGAAATGGGAGCAGAACTATGGAGACGGGCACTCTCACAGGAGGAACTCTCCCCCAACTTAACTTTCCAGGAGAGATCTGCAGAGGCTGTGTCTTGCGGACCTCCAAGGGCTTTGTTTCTCTAGGGTATCCTTTGTCATTCCTGGGTTTTCTTTTCCCTGGGACAGAAGAATTGAACAAACAGACATATCACTCAGGGTTCTTCTTCCATCCCAAACCCACTGCTTTGGGGTTTCCCAATGACCATCCTACTTTCAGGATTTGGCAGCCTGAGTACAAATTCACAGCAAAATGCTGGGCTTTACAGGTCTGTGGCTCTAGGAAGTGACCATTCACTTGACCACTTTTTTTTTTTAAGATTTATTTATTTGTTTTAGAGAGAGAGTGTATGTGCGTGAGTAGGGGGAGAGGAGAGGGACAGAAGCAGAGAATGACTTGAGCAGACTCCCCACTGAGCACAGACCCCAAAGCAGGGCTGGATCCCAGGACCCTGAGACCATGACCCGAGCAGAAATCACAAGTTAAGACGCTTAGCCGACTGAACCACCTGGGTGCCCCTCACTTGACCACTTTTTATTAAGCACTGACTGGCACTGGTTTGGGCACTGGTAAACAAAAAGCCTGCCCTGTGGAGCTTACAATGTAGTGAGAAAGACAGAGAATCAGCAATATGCATAAAAGTAGGTAGATTACACAAATGTCATAGGAGATGAGAGGTATGGGGGAAATTACTGTAGGAGGGATAGGGTGAGCCAGTGGGAGGAGGAGGTGAAAGAGAAACCATTCAAATGTGGCTCTCCGGACAGAACTTCATTAGATGTTTAGAACCATTTGACTTTTCAAAGTCCTGAACATCTTAAGTGCCCTCCCTGACTTATATGACTTCTAGGAAGATACAAGGACTTATACACGTCAAAGTCCCAAAAGACCTTGAAATCCAGACTTGTTTAAGCTGTTATTTCTGGGTTTTAGTATAATATTAGTGTCTGGGAAATAAACTCCCTTCATGGTTTCTGTTGTATGCATGTCCTTTGAAACAGTTGAACTAGGCCACCCAGAAATATTTCACTATAATCAAATAAACCAGCTTCTTTATTTGCCATCTTTTGACAAGTTGGCATTGCCATTGGTAAGAGTTTCATGCAAACAAATTTTATCCAACACATGACCCAGAAGCCCATGAGTACTCCATGCATTCACGAATCTTCACCCAATAAACTTTCTGGATCTGGAAATAAATTTAGGTGAATGGAAAATTACTTATCAGAAAATCTAGTGCACATTTTACTCCATCAGCTAAATTGTTTCAAAATTTAACAAAAACAAAATCTTATTAGCTTTTAGCATCTCTAATACATTCCTTTATTGCAGACAGCTTTTTGAATCACATTAAAACCACAGGATTGGAGTTGCCATGAGTTGCATTTTATCAGCACAAATAAGAGTGCTTTTTTTTGCCGTACAAATTAGAGCGATTATTTCAACTCAAGCTGTGATAGTTCTGGGGCGAATGATTGCACATATATTATTCAAAAAAAAAAGGGAAAAAGAAAAGATCACAGTAGGATTCTGTAATGCAGTGCTTAGTTTTGTTTGTGTGTGTGCTTTCTTTTTTTTTTAAATTCAGCCACTTAGTAGTAATTTATTGCCCTATTACTTCCACACTTTGCTGAATTTAAAAAGTCTATACTTGTCATGTTTACAACTAAAGATATACATAATCTTTTTTCTATACTGAAACTTTAAAAATGCCACAAGCCAAACTAGACATCATTTAAAAGCTGCTGATTACAAATTTAGAAGACTAAATGAAAAAGAAAGAACTGTTTTCTAAATTTCCATGTAGTCTGGCATCATGCATTTAATAAATTCTTCAGCTGGTGCTTGTCAAAAGTGCATAGCTTTGTGCTCTGTAACAAGGAGCATCCAAAAGAAGAGATGCAGATCTTCTTGTAAAATGCCTTTCCACAACCAACTCCCCTTGAATATTTTTCAACCCCAGACCAGATTAAAGAGAAATTCAGGAAGGCCTGCACCCTGCATTGAAATATTTGAGTGCAGAGCAGAAGGACAAAAGTCCTTCTCACTTTTATGTATAAAAATAAATTTCAATGTTTTACAAACCTCAATAATTAGAAACAATTTTGCTTTCAAAATTTTGAAATTTACCTTCTTATATATTAAATTTAAAATTAGAATTAATGTTGAAATAAAAATTCTAACCCCTCAAAAGCTATTTATACTTTTGGTTCAGATCCTGTCACAAAATTGAAGCTGAATCAAGCCCAGCAGATGAAGGAATTAGTGCACAGACTTTGGTGAGTTCACCAGGGGCTGCTTGGTGGCACAGGTGAGGCCAAGAGCTAGGTAAGGAAAAACAAGATGGCACCCTCCAAGGGAAGGGACTCTGCTCCTTTCCTTTTGGTTTCAATCAGCAGCAGAGAGTGGAGATATCAGGCAAAGCCGAAAGATAATTCTTAATTCTTCCCAAATCAGTGCTTTTGGGGGGCACTGCTAGCAGTTTACTTAAGAAGAAGTAAACCCACAATTTTATATATCAGGTAGAAAAAAAAAAGGAAAAACACATTCTGATTGCTGGTGAAATTAACAGAATTTGTATATAAAAGTCATTTAGAAATTATTAATTTTTGCAGGTTATCTGTTCATTGTTTGGTATGTATGGATAGACACTAGTTGGTGCCAATTGATTATAACTTGATGGAAGATCATTTATGTATTAATTGTGTGATCAGCAGTGATTAGAGAAGGAACATACCACCAATCAACATCCCTTGAAAATAATTTGTGTAGGAATTAGTAAAAATTTCATGAATGAATATCCTCAAGTGTGATTCTATTAAAATCCAGAGTCATATTTTCCAGGGGCTTGTGGTTTTTCACTTGGAGTTTTAAAAACCACACTGCATACTGCTGCCATGTGGAAGAATTCCTTGAGCTTGTTAGAACCATAAATCAAGTGTAGGCATTAATTAAAAAAAAAAAGTCTCCTTCAAACTCCTATGAGATTTTCTCACACTTGAGAAGTGTCAGAGGTATAAATGCTAGATATTTTACTTCTTCCTTTCCCATTCCAGTTTGCTTCCTTTGATTTGGTTTCATCTGAAGGGGCAAAATTATTAAAGATATACCTTTATATGATAAAATAAACTTAGTTAGTTTTAAAAAATAAGTAAGGTATTGGGGCACCTGGGTGGCTCAGTTGGTTGAGCGACTGCCTTCAGCTCAGGTCATGATCCTGGAGTCCCGGGATCGAGTCCTGCATTGGGCTCCCTGCTCAGCAGGGAGTCTGCTTCTCCCTCTGACCCTCCCCCCTCTCATGTGCTCTCTCTCTCTCATTCTCTCTCTCAAATAAATAAATAAAATCTTTTAAAAAAATAAAAAATAAGTAAGGTATTTGAATTCAGACCCTTCTATTTAAGTATCAGACGGTATCTCAACTCAATGGAAAAGTAGCGAGCATCTACATTATTTCACCTGAGGCATAACTAACTGGAAGGTGCCCTTCAATCAGAGCCATAAATTATATCTTGAGTATCAGAAGAAAATTGCAATATGAATATACATAAATCATTAAAAATGCAATCTGTCTTTGCAAGCTGTGTATGAAATGAAATGAGATAAACTATGTGGCTGTATTTCAAGACAAGAAGGAAACCCAGAGTAATTTCCCCTGGATGGAGAACAGTGATGTTATTATGATAAAAATTTCCCCAAACTACCATTAATGTCTAGAACAAAGATAGCAATTATGATTATTAGATTAAATAACAGAAATAAAAATAACTGAATATGTGGTAGAGAAAGAGTAGATTAAGTATAAGAAAATATATTTTAGTTATAAGGCAAGTTAAGTAATGAAACAGTTGGCAAGGGAAGTTTACTTTCATCATAGTCAAAATTGGCATCAGCTCCAGTAAGACATTCTTTCAGAAAGCTTTTTTTAATGATATCATTTACTAATTTGCTGGTTTTCCTGTACCGAACAGCTTCTGAGGGCTCCTCATACTATCACAAAAGATATAATCTAATTAAATATGATTTGATATTAAAATTGGCTAATCTCAAGGTTTTTTCAACTTAGTTTTAAATGTTTACCATAGCTCTAAAAACCAAGATTTTAATGAGGAAAAAAATAACTATTTAAAATACACTTTTGGATCTTGACTACAGAGAACACAGTGATGGTTACCAGGAGGGAGGTGGGTGGGGGGTGATGGGGGAAATAGATGATGGGGATGAAGGAGTGCACCTGTTGTGGAGAGCACTGGGTGTTGTATGGAAGTACTGAATCACTATATTGTACACCTGAGACCAACATTACACTGTATGTTAATTAACTGGAATTTAAATATAAACTTTAAAAAATAAAATAAAAGAACACTTTTGGTATAGAGAAAACATGGTACATATGTAAGATATTATAGCAGAAGGTCCATTTCTATTAACCTAGAGATAATTAAGTAATGAAAAAATTGCCTACATAGGGGGAATTAAGAGATGTGCTCATTTCAATCCATTGCTGAAATAAAAGATTTTGTATGTGTAGAATAGTCTTTTATGTAGGAAAAAAAAGTATATTTATTCATTAGGTAAATATAGAAAATAAAATAATTACTACTGAAGGGAAGAATGACTTAAGTATATTTTAAACCTGTGTAGCTTGATCATTCCCCATACAGCTTTCAAAGATTTTTTTTGCCTCTATTTCAATTTCTTTCTATCGTTTCAAATAATAATTATAAAAAAAGAGCATTGCTTAGTGCTTAGCATAATTGGATATCATGATGCAGTAATTAACAGAGGAATTTGAAGCCTTGAGATAAAAAGAAATCTAAGGCACAACCCTTTAGTAATAAGTGTCATTGCTTAGATTGGGCTCACACCAGTTTTAAGTTCAGAGATACAGGACACAAAAAAAAAGAATATATGACCTATATTTATTGAATGCTTCCAGGTGCCAGGTACTTTGCTAATTGCTCAACATAAAAAAACCAAGACACAGTGTTTATTTTTATCAAATGGAGGATGAGAGCAATAAAATAAAATAATTGATTGATTACAATTAGAATCAATGCCTCAAAAGAAAAGCATGGGGTGCAAAAAGAGAATATAACTAGAAGGTCTGATGTTTGAACAATAATGGAAAGCTTTCCTCAGAAAATTGAAAGGTAAAGGAATAAACCAGGAAAAATAATGAGGAGAAGATATTCCAGCCAGGGAAAACTACATGTTGAGAGGTCTTAGCTCATGAGAAGAAAAGAAAGAGGGGCAGTGTGGTTGGTACATAAAAATCCACAAAGAAAGTGAAGCCAGATGAGGTTGAAGAGCCAGGCAGGACCTAGATCCTGCAAGCTTCTAAGGCTCTATCAAGAGTTTTGCACTTTATCGTAGATCAGTGCAAAATGATTCAAGTGCGAAACAGGAAAGCTAAACAAGGATTTCCTATGTTAACTCAATGAGCTGTTGACCACCAAAGCCACTAGGGAGTTGACTAGAAGTCTAATTTACAGTGACAAGATAAATCAGACAAATCCAGACTTAATTATAAACTAATGTTCAGGATGACTTAATCCCACAGATAAAATATGGTTATAAGAATATTTATTTATTCTGCTGATATTCAAATTGAATTTGTGATAAACATAGGGATCCCGGGCCTGGTTCACTCCGAATCGAGACCCAAGTCAGTGAAAGGGAATGTGAAAAACATGATTTGCCAAGTCCCGGGGATGAGGGTTTACAAAGGACAGACTAGATTGGAAGGCTCTGGAAGAAAACACTTACTCTTGCCTTTTTAACTTCTAGACGCTACCCACATCATTTGGCTCATGCCCTCATTCTGACATCTTTCCAACCTCTGCTTCTTTGACTCCCTGGGTCCCTGGTAAAAACCCATATGATTACATTGGGCCCACCCAGATAATCCAGAATAATTTTCCCGGTCTCAAGATCCCTCACTTGCTCACATCTGCAAATTCCCTTTTGTCATGTTATGAAAATAAAAAATAAAATAAAATAACTATTTGGTCTTTTCCCCCAGTTCTTGGCACATAGTTCCTAAAACCCTTGGAATATTTAGAGTTACAAGATTGTGGTTTTATTCTAATGAGATGACTGGTAGCCTGAGGCCCCTAGAGAGCTTCAGGATAGGGGCTGGTCCCCAGAAAGACTGAGGCATGTGTAATCAGAGTCTCCAGAAACACAGAGCCGACATATATATATATATATATATATGATATGCAAACAGCCCCTGACTTACAATTTTTTCACTTTATGATGATGCAAAACCAACACACATTATGTAAAGACCATACTTCAAATTTTGAATTTCTATTTTTTCAAAGGCTAGCAATACGTGGTACAATACTCTCTCATGATCTTGGGTAGCAGCATCAAGCCACAGTTCCCAGTTAGGCAAGCAATCACGAAGGTAAACAACCAATAACGAAGGTAAACAACCAATATACTGACAGCCATTCAGTTTTTCACTTTCAGTACAGTGCTCAATAAATTATATGAGATATTCAACACTTTGTTATAAAATAGGCTTTGTATTAGAGGATTTTGCTCAACTGTAGGCTCATGTAAGTGTTCTGAGCACATTTAAAGTAGGCTAGGTTAAACGATAATGTTTAGTAGGTTAAGTGTATTAAATGCATTTTCAACTTACTGTATTTTCAACTTAAGATGAGTTATTGGGACATAACCCCATAGCAAGTTGAGGAAGATCTGTATATAAAAGGAGATTTATTATAGGAATTGGCTCACACAGTTACAGAGGCTGAGAAGTCCCACAGTTTGCCATCTGCAGTCTGGAGAACCAGAAAAGCTGGTGGTACAATTTAGTCTGAGTACAAAGGCCTGAGAACTAGGATCTTCAAGGTCCCAGGTCAGGAAAAGATGGACATTCCAGCTGGAGAAAGAGGGAATTCACCCCTCCTTAACCTTTTTGCTCTATTTTGGCCCTCAGTGGATTGGCTGGTGCCCACTCACATTGCTAGAAATAGGTCTGTACTCTACTGAATGAAATGCTTATCTCTTCCAGAAACACCCAGAAATAATGTTTTACCAGCTATCTGGGTATCCCTTAGACCAATCAAGTTGACATGTGAAACAACCCATCATAGGCTAAAAGGTTTTTCAGCCCCACCCCCAAACCTTCAAGGAGAGATGAGGGGCTAGAAATCAGGTTAATCACCAATGATCATGCTTGTGTAATAGAAGCCCCATAAAAACCCCAAACAACAGGGTTCAGATTGCTTCCAAGGTGATGAACATCCTGAGGTCCTGAGAGGGTGGCATGCCCTGGGGAGCCTGGAAAATCTATGCTCCTTTCTCTAGCATCCCTTTCATTTGGCTGTTGCTGAGTTTTATCTTTTATAATAAGCTGATAAACATAAGTGAAGAGAGTTCCGGGTTTCTGTGTGCCATTCTAACAAATTATCAAATCTGAAGAAAAGAGGGGTGTTTTGGGAACCTCTGATATTGCAGCAAGGTCAGACAAAAGGGCAGTACCTAATACTCATGACTGGTGTCTGAAGTGACAGTGATCTTGTGAGACTGAGCCCTTAAACTTGTGGGATCTGACATTAAGTCCAGGCATTTAGTGCCAGAATTAAATTGGATTGTAGGATACCTGGTTGGTGTTTTGAGAATTTGAGAATTAGTTGTTGGTGTGGGGAAAAACAAAACCAAAACAAACAAACAAAAAAACTCCCATGCATTTGGTGTCAGAAGTGTTGTGAGTAAAAACAATTTACTTGTAAAGTCAAATACTCACAGTTTCACCAATTAGAGCATAAACATCTTTGGGAGACCATTTTTCTGCCTACCACAATCCTCCCTTTGATCCTCCCAAATTTATGCCCATCCCACATGCAAAATACATTCATCCCATTCCAACATCCCCAAACATTTCAACCCATTACAGCATCACCCCCATGTCCCAAGTATCATCTATATCTCAGCAGCTCAAAAGTCCCCAATCCCATCATGTAAAATATTTAAATCAAGGATGGGTGAGGCTTTGGGTAAAAATCCATCCTGAGACACATTTCCTTGCCATCTGGAACCCTGTGTAACTCTAGAAATAAGTCATATATGTTCCCAAAGTAAAAGTCTGAGATGGACATAGGATCACAGTTATAGATATTCTCATTCAAAAAAGAACACTGAAGGAAAAAAGTATGACCAGTCCCAAGTAATTTTGAAATGCAGCTGGGCAAACAACAATAGTTTTCCAGACCTGGGACTAATTTTCTACAGTCTGTGGCTTCACCTGTTTGCAGCTCAGTGGTTGTGTTTTGTGTTTGTTTGTTTGTTTTAAGATTTTATTTATTTATTTTAGAGAGAGAGAGAGCCAGCACAAGTGGGAGGGGGAGAGGGAGAGAGAGAATTTCAAGCAGACTCCACACTGAGCATGGAGCTGGACACAGAGCTCAAGCCTAGGACTCTGACATCAGGACCTGAGCTGAAATCAAGAGTTGGACACTCAGCTGACTGTGCCACCCAGGTGCCCCTGCAGCTCGGTAGTTTGAGCAGCATATTTCCTGCCTATAGAATGTTGGGTGTCTGACAGTCCTCTTTCTTTCCCTCCTCTGCTATCTCCTTCAGACCACATGGCAGTGTTTCTGCTGGGATAAAATCCTCAGAACCTTGTGTATCTCCCGTGTGTGGCAAGAACTCACTTCATTAGATAAGAGGCTCCAAACCTTGTGTATCTCCTGTGTGTGGCAAGAACTCACTTCGTTAGATAAGAGGATCCACTTGAGATCTTTCTAGGGAATCACATCTCTATTTCTGGCTTCCGCAGAGAGGCTAAAATGATCCATGACCACATGCCTAATTTCTTCAAGGGGCTCTCTGTGTGACGGAAGGCTACAGTGCCCTTTTGTTCTTTCTGAGGCACTAGCAAAAGAAAAAACACGAGCCACACTCTTGGCTTTCTATCCAGAGCAAGCTTTCCTGATAGCAAATTTCCTAATTTCATCATCTTTGGCATTCTAGAGAGGCTGAGAATTTCCAAAATCATCAAGTCTTTGTTTCTTTATGTTTAACCATTGTTCCATCAATTCGTCTCTTTCATCTCATGTTTTATTATAAGCAATAAGAAAGAAAATGGGCCACACTTTCAACACTCTGCTTGGAAATCTCCTAAACTAAAGGTCAAAGTTCATTGTTTCCAACTTCTGTTTCTACTTAACTATAGAATACTGTTTAACGAAGATTTTTGCCCCTCTATAACAAAAATTATCTTTCTTCTAGTTTCCAATGCTGTGTTTCTCACTGCTTTTGAAGTCTCACCAACAGCACCTTGAGTGTTCATATTTCTACCAACAATCTATTCATGATAATTTAAGTATCCTTAATATTGTTTTTCTCTACAATGCTTCTTATTTTCCTCTGAGTCTTCACAAGCAAAGGAGTCAAGGTTTATATGTCTGCTAATAGTCTACTAAAGGTAATCTGGGCTATTTCCTATCATGCTCCTCAAAATTCTTCCAGCCTCTACCTATTACCCTATTCCAAAGTTGCTTCCACATTTTTAGGTATTTATCACATCAGTACCCCATATCTGGTATCAAGATGTGTATTAATTTCCTATCAGTGCTAGAAAAAATTATTGCAAATTTAGCCTCTTAAAACAATACAAATTCTTTATCTTAAAGTTCTGGAGGCCAAGAGTTGAAAATGGGCTTCAGTGGACTAAAATCAAGGTGCAGGCAGAACTGTGTTCCTTTTGGAGGCCCTAGAGGGGAATCCATTGTTTTGCCTTGGTCAGCTTCTAGAAGCTGCCTGCATTCCTAGGATTGTGGTCCTCTTCTTTTATTGTCATCTCCTTCTCTGATTATCATTGTCCTGACTCCTTCTTTCACTTTATAAAGGCCTTTTTGACTGTTAGCCCTACCGGATAATACAGGATAATTTCCCCATGTCAAGATCCTTAATCACATCAATAAAATCATCTTTGCCATATGAGGTAATATAGTCACAGGTTCTGGGGATTAGGGCATGGACTTCTTTGGGGATCATTATCCTGCCTACCACAATGACATAGGCAAATTTCTGGGAATAATAAAAATATTGTCCTAAACATCCTAACCTCCCTTCCCAGAAACTAACTGAAATTAAAAACACATTCAGCAATAGCAGAAATCCAGAATATTTATCAACTGTACTTTCTTTCAAATAGGATAGAAAAGAGTTAATTAAAGAAGGACTCAAAGAGCCCACTCAGATTTCATCATATTTCATCTTCTGGATGAAGCACAGATTTATTTTAAGGCTTTGGTAGAAAGATCTAGGCAGAACACCCCAATATAGCCTGAATTAGATGAGCAAAGATGGCGAGAAAAGTTTACCTTGGGAGAAAAAGGAACTAGTTCACATGGAATCTCCCTGTTGTAGGTCACTGTCTAGGAAGGTATGCTAAGCTGCCTGAGGGAAACAGTCATACCAAACTTAATTTATAATCAACCTAATGCACTGAAATTCTTTTTTCTGCTATTCATTCATCCATTCATTCATACACTTATTCAACAGACACTTAAGCAGTACCCACACACCTAACATAGTTTCTTGGAAACAGCAGTGAATAAAACAAAGTCTCTCCTCTAATAAAACCCACATTCAGAAATACATGATGTGAATAAAAGTAAAAATAAATAAATAAATAAATAAATAAAAAATAAAACCCACATTCAGTTAGGAGGGAAAGATAATAGAAAACAAGTAAACTGTGATAGAATCAGGTAGCACTAAGTTTTATAAAGGAAAATAATGCAAAATGAGGTAAGACAGAAGGGAAGAAGGGAATTAAAGACATTTGAACAAGAATATTTGGGCAGAGGCCTATATAAGAGAGAAAAGGAGTTAGCTGAATGGATTTTTAAGGGATAGGCAGAGAGAAGAGCAGAATCAAAGCATCTCCACATGATATGTTCCAAAGACAGTGAGGAGCCAGTGTAGCTGAAGAAGGGAAAGCAGGGGATATTTAGAAAGTAATAAGATTAGAAAGGTGGTCTAGGGTCTGATCATGTAGGTCAAACCTCTGGATTTTATTCTAAAGCTTTTAGAACAGGTGAGTGCGGAGATTTAATTTACATTTTAAAAGGTAGGCAGCAGCTTACCAGCTACTAGGGAGGTATAAGAGCCAGTAAAAGTAACACAGATAGTAGTTTGTTGTTGCAGTAAGTAAGTAGGGCAGCTTTAATTAGAACTCCGCTTATACACTGTAAAGGAAAGGGAAAAGAACATGATAGTGAGCTGCTGGAGAAAAGGTGGTATTCTTCTCTCATTCTATCTACTACTTGGAGAACTCTGTCAGCTTCCTGAACAGACCCAAAGGCCTCAGTGATCAAACTTGCAGAGAACTGGGCTTCTCCATGGCAAGGTTCTCTATAAGGCGGAAAGGCTCTTCCCCAAAAGGGAAACAGAGAGTCACACTAAAATGGAAACTGTGAATATAGTATGCATGGTAGTACTAGTAGAGGCCAGGTCCCAAAAATGGCTGGGTAAAGAAAGTTAGTCAATGTCAAGATGACTATAGGAAGTTCAGTTAAAAAAAAAAAAAAAAAAAAAAAAAGACGCCTAAGGTCCAGAATCCCTTCCTGGAGAGATCTTGATCTATACCTTTCCTCGCCTTCCTGCGGAGGCTGGCAAAACTAACTAGTAAAAGTAACCTACCCCCTCAACAATCATGCTGAAAACTATGGAAAGAGCTCTGACAGAATCCCGATATACCTTAATTTATTTGGGATAAATTTACAAGCAGACATAGATCTCTTCTTTCCCATATATGAATTTTAAAGGGGAAAAAAGGTATATTAGGCCTTTGATTTAATTTGCATCAGAAAAGAAAAACAACACTAACACTTGGGTTCTATTTGAAATAAAGGTGAATTTAAGTCAACAGCATTGTGGAATCTAATAACCCGCTGAGAACATGTGGCTAGCTATGCCATATTTTCCCAGAACACATCTCCAAAAAGGTTCAACTTACATTTCAGGACTGTTTATTCTCATATGTAGACATTAACCACCGTGATATTTGTATAATAAAGCAATAGCCTCTTATTTGGAAAGAGCATGAAAACATTATCAAATCCTTGATAAATTTTGCTACAGCTACACTGAAATAAGAAATATTTAAAATTCGATGACTAAATAGGAAAGAATGAAATAAATTAATATGGTGTCAACAATGACTGAAAAATAAAAACTGCAAAATGTAAGACCTGTAGAAAGACGTTGGTAAATTAACCAAAAATTTAGAAACTAGAAACCAGAAAGTACAATTTTTTTTGTTTTTATTTTTATTTTTATTTTTTTTTAATTTTTTTATTGTTATGTTAATCGCCATATATTACATCATTAGTTTTTGCTGCAGTGTTCCATGATTCATTGTTTGTTCATAACACCCAGTGCTCCATGCAGAACGTGCCCTCCTCAATACCAATCACCAGGATAACCCATCCCCCTCCCCCCCTCCCCTCTAGAACCCTCAGTTTGTTCTTCAGAGTCCATCATCTCTCATGGTTCGTCTCCCCCTCTGACATACTCCCCTTTTCTTCCTCTCCTGTTATCTTCTTCTTTTTCTTTTTTCTTAAAATATGTTGCGTTATTTGTTTCAGAAGTACAGATCTGTGATTCAACAGTCTTGCACAATTCACAGCGCTCACCGTAGCACATACCCTCCCCAATGTCTATCACCCAGCCACCCCATCCCTCCCACCCCCCACCACTCCAGCAACCCTCAGTTTTTTTCCTGAGATTAAGAATTCCTCATATCAGTGAGGTCATATGATACATCTCTTTCTCTCATTGACTTATTTCACTCAGTAGTACACCCTCCCGTTCCCTCCACGTCATTCCAACTGG
>NW_027397122.1:503868-537575 GCF_003265705.2 Callorhinus ursinus | reverse complement strand
TGATACATGTCTTTCTCTGATTGACTTATTTCACTCAGCATAACACCCTCCAGTTCCATCCACGTCATTGCAAATGGCAAGATATCATTCCTTATAATGGCTGCATAATATTCCATTGTGTATATATACCACCTCTTCTTTATCCATTCATCTGCCGAAGGACATCTTGGCTCTTTCCACAGTTTGGCTATTGTGGACATTGCTGCTATAAACTTTGGGGTGCACGTACCCCTTCAGGTCCCTACATTTGTATCTTTGGGGTAAATACCCAGAAGTGCAATTGCTGGATCGAATGGTAGCTCTAATTTCAACTGTTTGAGGAACCTCCATACTGTTTTCCAGAGTGGTTGCACCAGCTTGCATTCCCACCAACAGTGTAGGAGGGTTCCCCTTTCTCCACATCCCCGCCAACATCTGTCGTTCCCTGACTTGTTAATTTTAGCCATTCTGACGGGTGTGAGGTGGTATCTCATTGAGGTTTTGGTTTGGATTTCCCTGATGCCGAGCGATGTGGAGCACTTTTTCATGTGCCTGTTGGCCATTTGGATGTCTTCTTTGGAGAAATGTCTGTTCATGTCTTCTGCCCATTTCTTGATTGGATTATTTGTTCTTTGGGTGTTGAGTTTGATAGGTTCTTTAGAGATTTTGGATACTAGCCCTTTATCTGATATGTCATTTGCAAATATTTTCTCCCATTCTGTCAGTTGTCTTTTGGTTTTGTGGACTGTTTCTTTTGCTGTGCAAAAGCTTTTTATCTTCATGAAATCCCAATAGTTCATTTTTGCCCTGGCTTCCCGTGCCTTTGGCGATGTTTCTAGGAAGAACTTGCTGCGGCTAAGGTCGAAAAGGTTGCTACCTGTGTTCTCCTTTAGGATTTTGATGGACTCCTGTCTCACGTTTAGGTCTTTCAACCATTTGGAGTCTATTTTTGTGTGTGGTGTAAGGAAATGGTCCAGTTTCATTCTTCTGCATGTGGCTGTCCAATTTTCCCAACACCATTTGTTGAAGAGACTGTCTTTTTGCCATTGGACATTCTTTCCTGCTTTGTCAAAAATAAGTTGACCATAGAGTTGAGGGTCCATTTCTGGGCTCTCGATTCTGTTCCATTGATCTATGTGTCTGTTTTTGTGCCAGTACCATACTGTCTTGATGATGACAGCTTTGTAATAGAGCTGGAAGTCCGGAATTGTGATGCCGCCAGCTTTGCTTTTCTTTTTCAACAGTCCTCTGGCTATTCAGGGTCTCTTCTGGTTCCATACAAATTTTAGGATTATTTGTTCCATTTCTTTGAAAAAAGTGGATGGTATTTTGATGGGGATTGCATTGAATGTGTAGATTGCTCTAGGTAGCATTGACATCTTCACAATGTTGATTCTCCCAATCCATGAGCATGGAACGTTTTTCCATTTCTTTGTGTCTTCTTCAATTTCTTTCATGAGTATTTTATAGTTTTCTGAGTACAGTTCCTTTGCCTCTTTGGTTAGATTTATTCCTAGGTATCTAATGGTTTTGGGTGCAATTGTAAATGGGATAGACTCCTTGATTTGTCTCTCTTCTGTCTTGTTGTTGGTGTATAGGAATGCCACTGATTTCTGTGCATTGATTTTATAGCCTGCTACTTGACTGAATTCCTGTATGAGTTCTAGCAGTTTTGGGGTAGAGTCTTTTGGGTTTTCCACATACAGTATCCTATCATCTGCAAAGAGTGAGAGTTTGACTTCCTCTTTGCCGATTTGGATGCCTTTGATTTCTTTTTGTTGTCTGATTGCTGTGGCTAGGACTTCTAATACTATGTTGAATAGCAGTGGTGAGAGTGGACATCCCTGCCGCGTTCCTGACCTTAGGGGAAAGGCTCTCAGCCTTTCCCCATTGAGAATGATACTCGCTGTAGGTTTTTCATAGATGGCTTTTATGATATTGAGGTATGTACCCTCTATCCCTATACTCTGAAGAGTTTTGATCAAGAAAGGATGCTGTCCTTTGTCAAATGCTTTTTCTGCATCTATTGAGAGGATCATATGATTCTTGCTCTTTCTTTTGTTAATGTATTGTATCACGTTGATTGATTTGCGGATGTTGAACCAGCCTTGCAGCCCAGGGATAAATCCCACTTGGTCATGGTGAATAATTCTTTTAATGTACTGTTGGATCCTATTGGCTAGTATTTTGGTGAGAATTTTTGCATCCATGTTCATCAAGGATATTGGTCTGTAATTCTCTTTTTTGATGGGGTCTTTGTCTGGTTTTGGGATCAAGGTAATGCTGGCCTCATAAAATGAGTTTGGAAGTTTCCCTTCCATTTCTATTTTTTGGAACAGTTTCAGGAGAATAGGTATTAATTCTTCTTGAAATGTCTGATAGAATTCCCCTGGGAAGCCGTCTGGCCCTGGGCTTTTGTTTCTTGGGAGATTTTTGATGACTGTTTCAATTTCCTTAGTGGTTATAGGTCTGTTCAGGTTTTCTATTTCTTCCTGGTTCAATTTTGGTAGTTGATACATCTCTAGGAATGCACCCATTTCTTCCAGGTTATCTAATTTGCTGGCATAGAGTTGCTCATAATATGTTCTTATAATTGTTTGTATTTCTTTGGTGTTGGTTGTGATCTCACCTCTTTCATTCATGATTTTGTTGATTTGGGTCATTTCACTTTTCTTTTGGATAAGTCTAGCCAGGGGCTTATTAATCTTGTTCTTTCTTTCAACGAACCAGCTCCTAGTTTCGTTGATCTGTTCTACTCTTCTTTCAGTTTCTATTTCATTGATTTCTGCTCTGATCTTTATGATTTCTCTTCTCCTGCTGGGTTTAGGCTTTATTTGCTGTTCTTTCTCCAGCTCCTTTAGGTGTAGGGTTAGGTTGGGTATTTGAGACCTTTAGGTGTAGGGTTAGGTTGTGTATGGGAGAAAGGCTTGTATTGCTATATACTTTCCTCTCAGGACTGCCTTTGCTGTATCCCAAAGATTTTGAACAGTTGTGTTTTCATTTTCATTGGTTTCCATGAATTTTTTTAATTCTTCTTTAATTTCTTGGTTGACCCATTCATTCTTTAGTAGGATGCTCTTTAGCCTCCATGTATTTGAGTTCTTTCCGACTTTCCTCTTGTGGTTGAGTTCTAGTTTCAAAGCATTGTGGTCTGAAAATATGCAGGGAATGATCCCAATCTTTTGGTACCGGTTGAGACCTGATTTGTGACCTAGAATATGATCAATTCTGGAGAATGTTCCATGGGCACTAGAGAAGAATGTGTATTCCGTTGCTTTGGGATGGAATGTTCTGAATATGTCTGTGAAGTCCATTTGGTCCAGTGTGTCATTTAAAGTCTTTATTTCCTTGTTGATCTTTTGCTTAGATGATCTGTCCATTTCAGTCAGGGGGGTGTTAAAGTCCCACTATTATTGTATTGTTGTCGATGTGTTTCTTTGCTTTTGTTATTAATTGCCTTATATAATTGGCTGCTCCCATGTTCGGGGCATAGATATTTACAATTGTTAGATCTTCTTGTTGGATAGACCCTTTAAGTAGGATAGAGTGTCCTTCCTCATCTCTTATTACAGTCTTTGTTTTAAAATCTAGTTTGTCTGATATAAGGAGTGCCACCCCAGCTTTCTTTTGGTGTCCATTAGCATGGTAAATGGTTTTCCACCCCCTCACTTTCAATCTGGGGGTGTCTTTGGGTCTAAAATGAGTCTCTTGCAGACAGCATATGGATGGGTCTTGTTTTTTAATCCAATCTGATAGCCTGTGTCTTTTGATTGGGGCATTGAGCCCATTTACATTCAGGGTAACTATTGAAAGGTATGAATTTAGTGCCATTGTATTACCTGTAAGGTGACTGTTAACTGTCTGTTGTCTGTGTTCGTTTCTGCTCTTTGCTGCTTTTAGGTTCTCTCTTTGCTTAGAGGACCCCTCTCAATATTTCTTGGAGGGCTGGTTTCGTGTTTGCAAATTCCTTTAGTTTTTGTTTGTTCTGGAAGCTTTTTATCTCTCCTTCTATTTTCAGTGATAGCCAGCTGGATATAGTATTCTTGGCTGCATATTTTTCTCGTTTAGTGCTCTGAAGATATCTTGCCAGTCCTTTCTGGCCTGCCAGGTCTCTGTGGATAGGTCTGTTGCCAATCTAATGTTTCTACCATTGTAGGTTACATATCTCTTCTCCCGAGCTGCTTTCAGGATTTTCTCTTTGTCTCTGAGACTCAGAAGTTTTACTATTAGATGTCGGGGTGTTGACCTATTATTATTGATTTTGAGAGGGGTTCTCTGTGCCTCCTGGATTTTAATGCCTGTTTCCTTCCTCACATTAGGGAAGTTCTCTGCTATAATTTGCTCCAATATACCTTCTGCCCCTCTCTCTCTCTCTTCTTCTTCTGGGATCCCAATTATTCTAATGTTGTTTCATCTTATCGTATCACTTATCTCTCGAATTCTGCCCTCGTGATCCTGTAATTATTTCTCTCTCTTTTTCTCAGCCTCTTTATTTTCCATCATTTGGTCTTCTATATCGCTGATTCTCTCTTCTGCCTCATTTATCCTAGCAGTTAGTGCCCCCATTTTGTATTGCACCTCATCAATAGCCTTTTTGATTTCGATTTGGTTAGATTTTAGTTCTTTTATTTCTCCAGAAAGGGTTTCTCTAATAACTTCCACGCTTTTTTCAAGGCCAGCTAGTATCTTTAAAGTCATGATTCTGAACTCTAGGTCCAACATCGTACTAATGTCCGTATTGAGTAGGTCCCTGGCTGAAGGTACTACCTCTTGTTCTTTCTGCTGAGGTGATTTCTTTCGTCTTGTCATTTTGTCCAGAGGAGACTTCCAGTAAGTGGTCGCTTCTCTGTTCAGAGAGTTGTTGCTACTCTCCTGTTCGATCTCCTGTTGAGTTCATAGGTGTTCAGAATGGTTTGATCCCTATTCAGCTGAAGTCCTGAGACCAGACGAAATCTAGGTCTCCTACTCCTCCGCCATCTTGCCAGAAAGTACAATTTTTTTTAAAAAAACGTATTTATCATGATGCTCAAACTCTCCTTCTAAAAATGTGTTCTAAGAATATATCACAACAATAATAATAATCATTATATCAGAGAACTGTCAGAGTTTTATTCATATTTCTCATTTAGTTCTGTGTTTAGTTTTTCATATTACAGATATTCAATATATTTAAGTTTGAACAATACATGCAAGTTTCTGTTTTGCATTTAGATTAGATGAAAAGAGGATCACTCCTACCATCACAACAACAATAAAATAATACTAGAAAATCTGCAAATTCGCAACTTTTCTTGAACATATCAGACAGCTGAGATCACTGAGTGACCAATTAACCTGAAATTTAAGGAAAGATAGGCTTTCCTAAGTAAAGATAAGATGTAACAATGGTTTTCCTAAATTAGATGCTGGTGGGCACTGGTAAGAATTTTTAGTGAATCACAAAATATTGATGATGGGTAAGAGAATACAGAATCCATGGAAACTACAGACACAAGATAAATTCAACCCCACCTGCAGGCTCTCCATGAATCTCACTGGATGTTCACAAAAAAAAAAATAAATAAACACTGGCAAGAGTCCTGAGAAAGTGTTCCTCATGGTGTAAACCTGAGGAAGAAGGCTTGTAGGCACTGCTGCAAATGCACAAATTTCAACTAGACCCTAGACTAGTGGAGTGTCCTCCACTCTTATGGGGGAAAATATGCTTTCAGCTGTTGGTTAAAGGGCAGCAAACTCTCTTGCTCTTGGGGCTTATGGAAAACCTGCTGCAAATGAAATGGAAGGGGGTACTGGATCTCTTGGGAGACAGAAAAGAATACATGCAGAGCTCACATCTACAGCTGAGAGTAGGGCAGGATTACTGTGAAAGCCCCACTCAAAGACCCAGGAACCCAGTTGAAGAAAGAATCACTAAACATAAAGATAAATCAATTAATAGTACCCAAAATAAACACAAAGAGAAAAAAAAAAGATGATAAAACAGAGATGTAGGAAAATAAAAAATGCTAACAAGTGTGCAATTGCAATCCTTGGGTCCTGTGAGCAGAAAGGAAAAGAACACTGCAAAAGAAATATCAGAACAAATAATGGCTGAGAAGTTGGCAAAATTAATAGACATTAAACTATAGATCCAAGCTCATAGAACACCAATTAGGACAGATAGCAAACATACACCTACATGACCATCTCAACAGATGCAGAAAGAGCCAACATCCATTTATTATAAAAACTAGGAAAAGAAAAGAACTTGTTTATATGATAATGGGCAACTATAAAAAATCTGAACAGCTGTAAATAACCAGTAGTGCAATTGCTGGGTCATACGGTAACTCTATTTTCAACTTTTTGAGGAACCCCTCCCCCCAAAAATGAGTGGAAACTATAATAAAAAAAAAACCTTAACAGCTGGCATCAAATGAACAGTGAAAAATCAAATACTTCCCTCCCAAGATCAGGAGTTAGGCAAAGATATCTGCTCTTCTCACTCCTACTCAGCATAGTACTAGAGGTTCTCAACAATGTAACAAGGCAAAAATATAAATAGTGTACAGAATGGGAAAAAAAAAGATAAAATTGTCTTTTTTCCCACACTTTATGACTGTTTACATACAAAATTCCAAAGCATCTACCAAAAAAAAAAAAAGACACCAGAACAAATCTGTGAGTTGGCAGACCACAGGATAAAAATCAGTATACAAAAATCAACATTTCTACATACTATGAATGAAAAGTTGGAAATTGTGATTTGAAAATATAACTTTTACAATAGCAATAAAAATATGAAATGCTTAACTATGATTATTATAAAATATGTGTAGAGCCTGCAGGCTAAAAAGTGCAAAATCATGATGAAACAAAAATTCATGGAGATATATACCATATTCATGGACTGGAAAAGTCAATATTGCTAAGATATTAATTCACCTAAAACTGTCCCACATATTCAATATGCATTTGCAATACAAATTCCAGGAGTAATTTTTAGAAAAATAAAATAATTTATTTTAAAATTGTATGAAAAGAAAAAGACACTACTATAGCCAAAAATAAATAAATAAACACATATAAAAGAACAAATTTGGAGCACTCACACTACCTGATATCTAAATCTACTTAAACTACAGTAGTCAAGATAATACTGAAATACTGAATTAATAATCCTGTAGGTAAATGGAACAGAAGAGAAAGCCAGAAACATACCCACATATTTTTGGTCAATTGATTTTCAACAAAAATGCAAAGGCAATCAAATTTTGTTTGTTTTTAAGTTTCTATTTAAATTCTAGTTAGTTTAGGGGTGCCTGGGTGGCTCAGTCAGTTAAGCGTCTGCCTTCTGTTCAGGTCACGATCCCAGGGTCCTGGAATTGAGCCCCATGTCTGGCTCTCTGCTTAGTGGGAAGCCTGCTTCTCCCTCTCCCTCTGCTTCTGCCTCCCACTCCCCCTGCTTGTGCTCTCTCTGTCGAATAAATAAAATCTTTAGTAATAATAATAATAATAATCTAGTTAGTTTAACATACCGTATAATATTAGTTTCAGGTGTACAGTACAGTGATTCAACACTTCCATACAATACTCAGTGCTCACCACAGCAAGTGCACTCCTTAATCCCCATTGCCTATATAACCCATTCCCCCCCACCCACCTCTCCTCTGGCAACCATCAGTTTGCTCTCCACAGTTATGAGTCTATTGTTTGGTTTGCCTCTCTCTCTCTCTTTTTTCTTTCCTTTGCTCATTTCTTTTGTTTCTTAAATTCTACATATGAGTGAAATCATATGCTATTTGTCTTTCTCCTTCTGACATTTCACTTAGCATAATAATCTCTAGCTCCAGCCATGTCATTGCAAATGACAAGATTTCTTTCTGAGTAATATTCCATTATATACCTACCTCATCTTCTTTATTCACTTATTAGTCGAAGGACATTCGGTCTCTTTCCATAATTTGGTTATTGTAGATAATGCTGCTGTAAACGTAAGGGTGCATGTATCCCTTTGAATTAGTTTTTTTGTTTTTTTGTTTTGTTTTTTGGTATTCTTTGGGTAAATAGCACAATTGCTGGATCATAGGCTGGTTCTATTTCTAACATTTCAAGGAACTTCCATACTGTTTTCCAGAGTGGCTGCACCAGTTCTCATTCCCACCAACAGTGCAACCAGGTTCCTCTTTTTACACATCGTTGCCACTTGTTTCTTGTGTTGTGTTTAGCCATTCTCACAAGTGTGAGGCGATATCTCAGTGCAGTTTTGATTTGTATTTCCCTGATGATCAGTGATGCTGAACATCGTTTTGTGGTTCTGTTGCCCATCTGTATGTCTTCTTTGGAAAAATGTCTTCTCCTCATTTTTAATTTGATTATTCATTTTATGGCTGTTGAGCTTTATAAGTTCTTTATATTTTTTGCATATTAACCCTTTATCAGATAGGTCATTTGCAAATATCTTCTCCCATTCAGTAGGTGGCCTTTTAGTTTTGTTGATTGTTTCCTCTGCTGTGCTAAAGCTTTTTATTTTGATGAAGTCCCAAGAGCTGTTTATTTGAGCTTTTGTTTCCCTTGTCTCAGGAGAGACATACCTAGAAAGAAGTTACTACTGCCCATGTCAAAGAGGTTACTCCTTGTGCTCTCTTTTAGGATTTTTATGGTTTCCTGTCTCACACTTAGGTTTTTAATCCACTTTGAGTTTACTTTTGTGTATGGTGAAGGAGAATGGTCCAGTTTCATTCTTTTACATGTAGCTGTCCAGTTTCCCCAACACCATTTGTCGAAGAGACTGTCTTTTTCCATTGCATATTCTTTCCTGCTTTGTCAAAGACTAACTGACCATACGGTTGTGAGTTCATTTCTGCGTTTTCTATTCTGTTCCATTGATTTATGTGTCAATTTTTGTATCATACTGTCTTGATCACTACAGCTTTGTAATATAATTTGAAGTACAGAATTGTGATGCTTCCAGCTTTACTTTTCTTTTTCAAGGTTGCTTTGGCTATTTGGAGTTTTTTGTGGTTCCATACAAATTTTAGGATTGTTTGTTGTAGCTCTGTGAAAAATATTGTTGGATTTTGATAGATTGCATTAAATGTGTAGATTGCTTTGGGTAGAATAACCATTTTAACAATGTTAGTTCTTCCAATCCATGATCATGGAAAGCTTTTCCATTTCTTTGTGTCATCTTGAATTTCTTTCTCCAGTGTTTTATAGTTTTCAGAGTACAGGTCTTTCACCTCTTTGGTTAGGTTTATTTCTGGGTATCTTACTGTTTTTGCTGCAATTATAAATGGCATTGATTCCTTAATTTCTCTTTCTGCTGCTTCATTATTGGTGTATAGAAATGCAACATATTTCTGTGTATTTATTTTGTATCCTGCGACTGTACTAAATTTGTTTATCAGTTCTAGTATTTTTCGGTCAAGTCTTTCAGGTTTTCTAAATGGAGTATCATGTCATAATAGTGAGAGTTTTACCTCTTCTTTGCTGATTTGGATGATCTTTATTTCTGTTGTTTGATTGCTGAGGCTAGGACTTCCAGTACTGTGTTAAATAATAATGGTGAGAGTAGACGTCCTTGTCTTGTTCCTAACTGTAGAGGAAAAGCTCTCAGTTTTTCCCCACTGAGGATGATATTAGTTGTGGGTTTTTCATATATGGCCTTTATTATGTTGAGGTATATTCCCCCTAAACCTACTTTGTTGAGGGTTTTTATCATGAATGGATATTGTATTTTGTCAAGCACATTTATTCAATTGATCATATGGTTCTTATCCTTTCTTTTATTAATATGGTGTATCCCATCGATTGATTTAAGGTAATTAAATTTTAAAAAGGATAGTCTTTTCAACATCTCAACCCATACCTCACACCTTATACAAAAATTCACTCAAAATAAATTATAATCTGAATATAAAACCTAAAATTCTAAAACTGCTAGAAGAAAACATGTGAAAATATTTGTGATCTTGAATTAGGCAAAGGTTTTATAGATACAGCACTAAAAGTAGAATCCATAAAGGGGAAAAAAATAAGTTGGACACCATCAAAATTAAGAATTCCTCATCTGTAGAGGTTGGTTATCAGAACGAAAAGACAAGACAAGCTATAGATAAGGAAAAAATATTTTCAAACCATATATCAGATAAAGGACTTGTAATCATAGTAAAGGCTCTTAAAACTCATGAATAGGAAACCAACAATTTTTTTAACAATGGGCAAAATATCTGAACTCACAGTTCACACAGAATGTGTATGAATAGCAAACAAGCCTATGAAAAGTTGCTCAACATCATTAATCATTGGGAAAATGCAAATTAAAACTGTAATGGACTGCTATACACCTATAGTAATGAATAAAATTTTTAAACAAGCAACTCTAAGCACTGACAAGGATGCTGAATACCTGGCCTCTCATACATTGCAAAATGCTACAGTCACTTTGTAAAACACTTTAGCAGTATCTTATAAAATTGAAAACATACTTATCAAACTTACAACTTTTAGACATCTATCGAAGCGAAATAAAAACTTATGTTCACAAAAAAAAAAACTGTATGAAAGTGATTTTATTCATGAATTGAAAGCAACCCATATGTTCCTCAACTACAGTGTGGAGTACGGATATACAATGGAATGCACCTCAGCAATAACAGAGAATGAGCTACCAATACACACCACAGCATAAATCAATCTCAAATGAATTGTGCTAAGTAAAAGAAGCTAGGTGCAAAGGCTGCATACGACCTCATTCCATTCATATGCCATTCTTTCAAAAGCAAAACTATAGGCAAAAAGTATGTCAGAGCTGGAAGCGGGGAATGAGGGGTTAAGGCTGCCTCTGAGGAGTTTATTGGGGTAATGGAACTGTTCTAAATCATAATCATTGTGGTAGTTAACAGACTGTATATGTATGCCAAAACTCTCAGAATTTTACATTTAAAAACCTGAATTTTACTCTATGTAAATATATCTTACTTAAAAACAGAACAAATTAAATACTAAAAAAAACTTAATAAATTATCCTAATAATAAAATCAGACATGTGAATAGAAGTACACATGGAAGAGATTTAAAATCATTTATTTTTTTCCAATAAAATTTAGTAATAATCTAAATATTCACCAGGCAGAAAATATCAAAAGATAAGGCATAAAACAATATTTTTTAAATGAAATAAAAACAGTTAGAAGAAAAATTCTAAAAGTATATTGAGAAACACACTCACATACAGTGTCACTGTGTAGCAAAATACTTGAATATTTTGTACTATGACTGTAATATCTTTCTATACTAACAAGGGCTTATAACAACTTAAATATTGTTATCTTATCCCTGTGCAAAGACATTTAGAGGTTTCTAGTAAAGAAACTACATGCATTTGCAATGTCCCATCAAAGGAGGCTCATTGTGTCTGTGTTAAGAAATTGGGTAGGTCAGAATGATTTCACTAGAGGACGTTCAGAACAGACTGTGGCATTGCAACCAGTGTGAGCTGCAATTTCAATGGAGAGGCACTTTTTACTCAAAAGACCCACTCTGATTCAGAGAATACTTCTCCGTTTGTTTCACAGTAACTAACATGCTATAAGTAGCAACATTTTGATTGGTTTTAACCAAAATTAAACCAGACATGTAGGTTTAAAGGTAGTCGATCCTGAATGGGGATAGGGAGGTTGACCTCAATCCCATTGCCAACTCCACCACACATTAATCACGCAACCACAAAGAGATTACTTGGCCTCTTTAACTTTTTATTTTCTGATTTAAGAAATGGAGATTAGAAAAAGAACAGAATGGAAATTCTCCATTTATTTATTTGTTGTCAAATTCTGTCTACTGTGTCTGTATCCTATCTATTGTGACATGCACTTGAGCTAGAAAAATCAGCAAGGGAATTCTCTAAAACTTTCTGCAGCTGGACAGAAAGCACATTTATCAAGTGATAAAATTAATAAACACATAAATACTCTAAAGAAGCTCAAAATATCATGGAAAATATCACAGAAAAGAGGCTCTGTTCTAGACTGGGCTTAAAGCTGGGAATGAGGAGCAGGGAAGGTATTTCTCTGAAGAAATGATGCTTGAGCTGAAATGGCAAGCAAAGAAAAAGCCTGTAAATGGCGTGTTACCAGCCATTAATTAAGTGCTCAATAAAAATGTCTTATTTTGTGTGAGAAAAGCAATCAGCCTACAGCATTAATGAATCACCCGTGAAGTGTAGGCCACACTAGAGGAGCTAACTCAGGAATATAGGCAGCTCCTGTTGTAACTATCGGACGCAGGTGGAAAGTTAGGCTCTAAGGAACAATATCCAGCATTCACTGGAAATGACTTTTCCTGAATACTGAGGCAAACTGCTTACCTGGCTCTCTCCTCTTTCAAGCCATGCAAAGCTTTTAGTGAAAGAAATTTCTCACCACCTAACTGGCTACAATCAATATTATCCACATCACTTTCTACTGTGAGGACTATAAAAATAGAATCTGAAATTCAGCCTTAGGACTCTGGGGAAGAGAAGCACACATAAGTAACAGAAAGCATTTCACTTTGAATTCTGATACCTGACATTTGGACCTGAAGAGTCAGTGGAAATGACAGAAAAGTAATATAAGAAATGAGAGCCACATAGGGAAATGATGTCACAAGATTTTTCCTATTTATTTCCCTTCTTTTTAAACTTTGACCTGAAGGTTATAAGACTTCTCAGAGCTTTTTAATACAATTTTCCGTGGGTGAGGAACTTACAGGAAATGCTTATCTTTGGAACTGCTCATCCCTGGAACACTTTAAACAAACCAGGATTGGAAGAATTATTCCTTCTCTTTATCTGTCAGTGTCTGTGCTCTCTGTGGGAAGAGACCCTTCTTCCAGAATCAGAATCAGAGCAGGAGGACAAAACAGAAAGCCAATACTGAGCAGTTTGGTATATTTGTTTCATTTCCCTAGGGTTTCCCTCAAAATGAGTAAAAGTGTCAGATAACCTTCACTATCACTTTCTAAATGACCCTAATCCTTAGGTGTTTTTCATCTTTACAAAAAGGAGAAATTTGTCTCCTGGTAACATAGCTATAAAAATATATAGCTTTAGATGAGTTGGAATAATCTTATAGAAAATCTAGTTCACTACCCACTTTTTAAGGCTGAGATCATGGAGACCTACATAGATTCTATGACTTTCTCAATGCATCACTTTTAGTGTTATGGACTTAAAACCTAACCAGATGCTGGGGGGGGGGGGGGGGGGACCGACTGGTCTATTACACTATCCTTTGGTTAATAGCCAGTGTTTTAAATGGCGATCTGTCCAATAACCCAGACCATGTTAATTGGTTCTTCAAAAGATATTCTTCCAAATACATTTAGTCGTCTCCACACTTTACTTGGTTTCTCTAAGCATTCTTCCTATACTCTGTTCTATCTCATTTGAGACAGGTTGTTTGTGGCAGACTGTATTTCCCACAGGTGTCTGCATCAGTACCTCCCATCCTACATGCTCTTCTACAATGTGACCTTGTTATATTCCACCCCAGGAGTGGGTCTGTGTTTCCTTCCCTTCAAATGGGGCATGCTTTTGACAGCTTCATCACAGAATATGACCCTGTGACTACCAAGGTTGGGTCATAAAGTGCATTCAGCCTCACCAAAGAAGATATATAGATAGCAAATAAGCATATGGAAAGATGCTCCACATCATATGTCATCGGGGAAATGCAAATTAAAGCAACAATCACTTACCACCCATTTATCAGACAGGCCAATATTCAGTACACCAACGACACCAAGTGTTGACAAGGATGTGGAGCAATAGGAAGTCTCATTTATTGTTGATGGGAATGCAAAGGGGTAGGGCTACTTTTGAAGACAGTTTGGAAGCTTCTCACAAAACTAAACATACTCTACCACGTGGTCCAGCAATTGCACTCCTTCATATTTACCAAAAGGAGTTGAAAACTTATGTCCACACAAAAACCCATACAGCAATGTCTATAGCCTCTTTATTCATAACTGCCAAAGCAACCAAGATGTCTTTCAATAGATGAATGGTTAAACAAATAAACTGTGGCACATCCAGATAATGGAATATTACTCAGTGCTAAAAAGAAATGAGGTATTAAGTCATGAAAAGATGTGGATGAATCTTAAATGAATATTATTAAGTGAAAGAAGCCAGTCTGAAAAGGCTACATACTGCATGATCCCAACTCTATGATATTCCAGAAAAGGCAAAAGTATGGAAACAATTAAAAAATATCTATCAATGATTATTGGGGGTTTAGGGAGAGAAATGAATAGGCAGAGCACAGAGGGTTTTTAGGGCACTACAACTATTCTTTACAATACTACAATGGTGGGTACATATCAAATCCCATGGAATGTAGAAGACCAAGAGTTAACCTTAATGTAAACTATGGACATGCCAATATAGGCTCATCAGTGGTAACAGATGCACCACTCTGGTGGGGAATATTGGTAGTGTGGTTGGGAAAGGCTGTGGGTGTGTGAGGGCAGGGGTATACGGGAACTCCATAGTTTCTGCTAAATTTTTCTGTGAACCTAAAACTGCTCTAAAAAGGAAAGTGTATATTTTTTTTTAAAGCAATGTGTTTTCCACCTGAGTACCTCTCTCTCTGAATGATTGTTTTTGGAGCTTTGAGCCACAGTGTGGGAAGTCATATTGTAACGAAGCTTTCGGAGTTTCCCCATTCAGGGAGAGATCTGTTCCTACTGGGGACAAATCCTAGTTACTGCTATTTGTTTTATCTACACTGGGATTCAGCCACACCCTCCTCTCTTCCAATTCCTGCCTCCCTGGTCTGCTGTAGGCTCAGATGTTCATCTCCCCACTTTTACATAAAGAAGGTTTGTTTCATTCTCCTTCTCCTGGTTCTACACTAGCTTTTGGGCTCTGGATGCTTTTATTTACCCTCCTTGCTGATTTATATGACCTTTCCCAGGACATATGGAGAGATCTTACCCTTCTTATACAAAAACCATGTATTTTACTTCTCTTAGGTTTAATTCTTTCATGTAACTAAAAATTCATCTGACATCATTTGATCTAGTAATTTTATTTCTATGAAATGAAACTAAAGAAAAGTATGGAATTTAAATAAAAGTTTATGTAGAAGACACTAATGAAAATACTAATTATAATAGCAAACTTAGAAATAAAACTGTCCAAATAAATGAAAATAACTTAGTTACAGCTGTAGTCTAGAATATGTTTTAGCTTTTATAAATTATGTTTGTGAAGAATAATTAATAATGTGGGGAAACATTCTTAACTGAAAAATTATGGCACAAAATTGTATATCCAATGTAACTTCGCTGTTGGTAATTATGCATGAATATAATGTTAAAAAAACAAGAGGGTAATACTCAATGCACAAACAATGGTGGGATGGTGGGTGATTATGTTTGTTTATATATTTCTATAAATTTGAAAAAAAATCCTTCAATGAGTATATGCTTTTTTCTGTACTTCTTTTTGTACTTCAAAAAAATGTATGTTAGGTCATTTTAGAAGTTAGAAAAAATTCATGGGGTGCCTGGGTGGCTCATCTGGTTAAGCATCTGCCTTGGGCTCAGGTCATGATCCCAGGGTCCCGGGATAGAGCTCCACATCGAGCTCCACATCAGGCTCCCTGCTCAGCATGGAGTCTACTTCTCTCTCTCCTGGTGCTCCTCCCCCCTGCTTGCTCTATCTCCTGCTCTCTCTCTCAAGTAAATAAATAAAATCTTTAAAAAAAAAGTCACGAAAATTCAGAAAGGCGACCATAACAATAAAAATGGGAACACCAACAACAAAAAATTTCATAAACCAAAAATAATCCATCAGAATGCAATGGAGGAAAATGTAGTGCATAGCAGCAAGTAAAAAGCTTTTTACAATCAAGTAACAAAGTTAACTGGACTCATCTATCACCTGCAATCACAAAGTTTTACAGTGGAACATAAAGGAATATGTAAATTTTGAAAAACTGGAGTTATTTACTACATTTGTAGCTAAAATCTCAAGATTACAAGCATGCATTTCTTCCCAAATTTGCCCAAAAACGTTATGCAATCACATCTATGTGTGTTTATATTCATAAAGCTAAGGTCACAGAAGATTTTGTAAGAGTATAAAGTTAAAAAAAAATAAGAACACTGGAAAGAAATTCAGCCATTTCTGATAGTTAAATATATTCAGTAGATTCATTAATTAAATGAGCTGTTGGCATAAATAAACATCAATGGAAATAAACATGAATAAAACAAGAAAAAATAAATATAAAAATTTTGTAATTATGAAAATAGTATTTTAAATCAGTGGGGAAAGTGTGGAGTACAGCTCCAGTACCTTGGAAACAAATGGACATTTATCCAGAAAAGTAAAAAAATAAAAGTGGGTTACAAGGCCTTTGGTTTTTAAGTAGTAGCTGGTGTTGCCCCTTCTTTTCTTAGAAATTTCTACTCGGGGAAAAAAAAAAGGGGGGGAATGAAATACAAAAACCAGACTCCGTTTTCAATCATCCAGGCTGTATATTGAATAACGCCAATTCAGGAAGCAGGAGGATGTGCTACCAGATGCAGCTATGATCAGGTGGGAGTGTGGCAAAGTTTGGAGAGCAAAGGGTTTTAACACAGATTTCAGAAAGAGTTGGCCAGGTCAATAAATTGATGTCTGGATCAATGGCGAGAGAGATGAAGTGTAAAATGGCAGCAGGATATTACCTGGGAGCCCCACCGTCATCAACATTATCATAGTTATTAAGAAAATTTTACTGCAGATGGCAGTAGGGTAGCCTCTGATTTGCACCAAGGCATGGTGTACACTGGTGGGACCTCCAACCCTCAAGAGAGTCAGATCATTGCCAGCTTCCACAACACAAGACAGTGGGGCAGGGAGGTAACTGCTCAAGGAAGAGTAAAACAGAACATCCAAGAAGTCCCCAAGGCAATGTCTTTTATTTCTAATAAGGGATGTAGAACCCAGGTTATATAAGTCCTAGGGCCTTCTGAGATCACACCATCACATCAACTGCCCATCCCAATCACTGATACCCTGACCTCACACCATCACATCAACTGCCCATCCCAATCACTGATACCCTGACCTCACACCATCACATCAACTGCCCATCCCAATCACTGATACCCTGACCTCACATGTAGATGGGAAGTCACATTTCACTCCCTCCTTTGGTAAGTGGCTCTGCCTCTACCTCCCCGTGGGAGGGATGCCACCCAACTCTTCCTTGTGTGTTTTTGTTATCAACCCCACCCATGGAGAAAGAGAGAGAGAGAAGTTAAAGCTCTTAAATTAAAAGGAAATATTTTGAAATAAATGTCATAAACACATATCCAATTAAGACGTTTTCTCCTAAATTCAATTATATTAAAATTTTAAACTCTAATTTGGAAATTTAAAAGGCTATTACATAAATCACTAAGCCATAACACTTATTAAAATAGGTCTTTAGAAGTGCTTTCTTTCAGAAATAGGGCTAGTCAGCTTTCCTTCTGGTGTTGTGGTAGCCAGCAGTGTGATAAGACTAGTCCACCAGAGCTAACTTTTATATACTAACTCCTTCTTGTTGGCAAGCGTTAGGGTCCAGCTGAATTGTTCCTGAATGTGATTCAGCTGAGTGTGACATGCTGTTATCTGAATCATTTGATAATTTAATGGGGAAAAAAAGGAAAGTGCTCTCCTGGGATATCTGCCCAGTATGTACCATCTCTAACCTCAAAGCACCAGGACAGTTCCCAGCATTTTGCATAATTTCAAGTTAATCTTTTAAACATTCACTGATGTAAATGTATTTCAAAGGCATCCCTGAGGTCTAAGACACCAGATCTTCCTGGTGAATCCCAGGAATGTGGTGGATTGATATATACTATTAGAAGATTTTAAACTTATTTTGTATTTTTATTTAAGATTGTGTTTATTTATTTGAGAGAGAGAGAGCAGAGAGCACAAGCAGGTAGGGCGGGGGGCAGAGGGAAAAGCAGACTCCCCACTGAGCAGGGAGCCTGGCAGAGCTTGATCCCAGGACCCCGAGATCATGACCTGAGCTGAAGTCAGACGCTTAACTGACTGAGCCACCCACCCTGATGATTTTAAATTTATTAACCATAAAAATACAGTGTTAAAGACATCAGGCAACTTTTGAAAAAATAGACTTTTAAGCACAAAAAAATTCAACTAACATGACATTAGACAAATATGGCTAAGAAATTAAAGTATGTGAATATGTATCAATAGATAGGCTATATACATTATTTTGAATGTTCAGTGAATTAATACAGAAACAATTATTATTTTGTTTAACTAGGCAGGGATATATGTTGCTCTTATGAAATTATTTTTATTTTTTTATTATTATGTTAATCACCACACATTACATCATTTTTTAAATGTTTTATTTATTTATTCATGAGAGTCAGAGAGAGAGAGAGGCAGAGGCAGAGTGAGAAGCAGGCCCCCGGCCACCAGGGAACCTGATGCACAACTTGATCCTAGGACCCTGGGATCACAACCCGAGCCAAAGGCAGACGCTTAACCATCGGAGCTACCCAGGCACCCACATCATTCACCCAGTGCTCCATGCAGTGCCCTCTTTAATACCCATCACCAGGCTAACCCATCCCCCCCCCCCCTCCCCTCTAGAACCCTCAGTTTGTTTCTGAGTCCATAGTCTCTCACGATTCGTCTCCCCACCCCGATTTCCCCCCTTCATTCTTCCCTTCCTGCTATGTTCTTCTTCTTCTTCTTTTTTTTTTTTTTTAACATATAATGTATTATTTGCTCATGCTCCCTCTCTCTCTCTCAAATCATGTATTATTTGTTCCAGAGGTACAGGTCTGTGATTCAACAGTCTTACACAATTCACAGCGCTCACCATAGCACATACCCTCCCCAATGAAATTATTTTAAAAAATTTATAAATTCAGCAATATAATAAAACTATCCATTACTTGATCAATAAATATAACAAAAAGTTCATAATTTTAATTATTTTTAGTGTCATTTCTCAAAAGGTTTCCATTTTGGACAATAAATTATTGACACCTTTACATAGATTACCTTCTAATAATTATTTAACAAATATAATAATAAATATAAGTTGAATTAATAGATCACTAATATGTTCCCCTATTACCAACTCTACTAAAATTTTGCATTTCCTGCTTATTCACCTTCCCTCTTCTTTTTTTTTTTAAAGATTTTATTTATTTATTCATAAGAGACAGAGAGAGAGGCAGAGGGAGAAGCAGGGTCCCCTCTGAGCAGGGAGCCGGATGTGGGACTCAATCCCAGGACCCCGGGATCATGACCTGAGCCGAAGGCAGATGCTTAACCATCTGAGCCACCCAGGCGCCCGCTTCCCTCTTCTTTTAGCAGATGGCTTTGGTCCTTTCTAGGAGTAAGCCTAGGTAGAAGGACTTTCGTCTAGACAGATAACGTATTCACTTTCCTGTAAAGTCACTGTGTTTAGAATAAGACTGCTACTTCTCCACAGTTACGTCTCAAGACCTTAAGACATTCATAAGAGACCCACTTCCCAAAAGTAGAACAGATGACTTGCCTAATGGCAGTGAAGTATGATGGTCAAGAACATGAATTCTGAGTCATGTTCTAAGCGTGTATCTTGATCAGAGTATTTGCTGATCGGTCTTAGTATGCTATTCAAATCCTTAAACATGAGTTTCTTCTTCTTTGATGGAGATAATAATAGTGCCTACCTCTAACTGTTGTTGAAGGATTAAAGGAGATATTTGAGATATGTGTGTAAACACAATATCTTGCGAAAATATTTGATAAGTATAGGTATTGAATATTGCATATTTGACCAAAAATACAAGCTACCTACCAAAACAAAACAAAACATTTTGAATCACAATTAAGGAAAAGAGAATAAAATGATAAGGAGATATCCTTGAAAGAGGTAATAAATTCATTTAAATTTATTCAAACTTTTGAATAGTGTATTGGGAGAAAGTTTCAGTAGGGAGGAAAAGCGACATTAGAAGGGTACTAAATTCTTGAGGAATCACCAAGAGAATCACTATTTGAGTCTGCTCAGGTTGCTATAGCAAATACCACAAACTGGAAAAAAAATTTTCTCACGTAGTCGGGAGGCTGGTGGTCCTAGCGCAGGGTGTCAGCATGATCACATTCTTGAAAAGTCCCTCCCTGGCTTGTAGGACAGCAGCATGTTCACTGTGTGCTCTGTCCTTGGGGTGTGCAAGCAGAGAGTTCTGGTCCTCTTTTCCTCCTTATAATGTCGCTTATCCTATTGGATCAAGGCCTCACCCTTATGACCTCAGCTATCTAAAACTACATCTGAATAGGCCATATCTCCAAATATAGCCACATTTAGGGTTAGGGCTTCAATTTATGAATCTTGAAGGGACATAAATATTCAGTTCATAATAGTTACCACTGGGAATTTTTCAAGACATAAAGCAAAACCAGTTTTACATATTTAGTATTTGTCTAGATCTGACTAGACAGGCACTGAGCAAATACCCTGAAACAGGTATAATCTGGTTTCCCTGTTGCACTTTTAGAAAGACTAAAGATTTCATGACCAATTTGGAATACCCGAGTGTAGATCCTTACAGGAGATCAAAATAATAAACATGGGAGCCAAAGCCCTCAGAAGAGGAACATGGCGATGGTATATGAATATGGATCTTCCTGAAGACCTTGATACTAAGGAGTGATCCGTGATTCAACAACACTGAATCTGTAGATGGAGTTAGATAATATGGCCATTTTAACAATATTAATTCTTCCAATCCATGGACATGAGATGTCTTTCCATTTCATTGATTTCTTTCAGAGAAATCTTTTAGTTTTTACTATATAGGTCTCTTACTTCCTTGGTTAAGTTTATTTTTAAATATTTTACTGTTTTTTTATGTTATTGTGATTGGGATAGTTTTATTTCTTTTTCTGAAGTTTCCTCATTAGCATAAAGGAATGCCACTGATTTCTGTAAGTTAATTTTGTAATCTGCCACTTTACTGAAATCATTGATTAATTCCAACAATTTTTTGACTCTTTGGGATCTTCTATAGATACAAGACCATACCATCAGCAAATAGCAGCAATTTTGCTTTTTTCCGTCCTGATTTGGATGCCTTTTATTTCTATGTCTTGCTCTGGCTAAGATTTTCAGTACTATACTGAATAGGAGTGGTGAGAGTGGGCCACGTCGTCTCCTTCCTGATCTCAGAGGAAACTCGGTTTTTTCTTCATTGAGTATGATGTTAGCTGTGGATTTGTTAATATGGCTTTTATTACACCGAAGTTTTCTTCTTTCTACACCTAATCTGTTAAGGGTTTCTCTCATAAAAGGATGTTGTATTTTGTCAAATACAAACAAAATACCAATACTATCATAAGTTAATTTTGTACACATATAAGAAGAAAAATATAAACAAAATTAATTTATTAATATATTCCTAAACTTCTTCCTCATTGGAAGTTTCTGAATAATTTTACACATAATATTGTTGATAGCCTCATGGTTCCACACAATATTGTCCTTTGTGTCACCAAGAGTGTTTGTCATGGAACATTTCATAAAAGTGGTTGGTTAAGTGACTGCCTTCGGCTCAGGTCACGATCCTGGAGTCCCAGGATCGAGTCCCGCATCGGGCTCCCTGCTCAGCGGGGAGTCTGCTTCTCCCTCTGACCTTCTTCCCTCTCATGCTCTCTCTCTACCATTCTCTCTCTCTCTCAATAAATAAATGAAAATCTTTAAAAAATAAAAAAAAAGTGGTTCCCTATCATCTCTGGGAAATTTTTTTCGAGCCACTGACACCCTTCTGCAAGTTTTGATGTTCTCACCTTCTTGTCTCTAACAAATAACAACTGGGACTCATATTCCTTCCTGAAATGGTTCTTAGAAGTTTTACTGTCTGAAACACTATACCTGACTTGTCATGTCGCCAAGAAAAAGAACAAGCTGTGTGTATGCTGGATCAGTGGTCCTTTCTGGCAAACAGACATTATAAGCCCCATGTTGCAAGGTGCACACTCTTCACAGATGCAAATATACACATATACAAATATAAGATATATATGTATATACAAATATATACATACATATTTACAAACTGAGTGTCTATATAGCTTATTTCTTTCATCCTTTCTTTCTCTCTTTTTCTTCCTTCCCTGTTTTCATTTCTTCCTTCCTGATCCTTTCTTCCTTTCCTACTTCTTTCCTTCCTTTTTAAAAATTTATTATTTCAGTCTAAATCCTTTCTCCCTCTCCCCTTAACTTTGCATGAAAACCAGCTCAATGGAAATAACACAGAAGAAGGAGTTTGAAGGGAAAATAGGCACAGACTTTTTTTTAAATTTGCTTTGCATTTTTATAGAATGGTAGCTTTGAGGATTCAATAATACAGAAAACGCAGCAAGCTGCCCATTCCAGGAGAATATTGCTGCACTTGGAAGTCTTTTAGAACACTTGTAATTTATATTATTTAGAATCTGTAGGGACCCATGAACACATGAAAGGAGATAGAAATGTTATACAAATTGCCATTCTCTCAAATAGGAAGAACCTAGGTTTATTTCCTCATTTTTACAATTGTAGGAAGTAGCACATAGTGGGCATGTTATGGCACAAAACTTGAGAAATTGTTTACGCATATACAGTTTAACATAATGAGAGACTAGAGGATTTTAAAATTTTAGCAATAAAAAAAAAAAAAAGACCAGAAGCAATTTTGTATTTCCCTGTTTCGCAGCCCAGCTTCATATCCTTTGGGTATACAAAAAGTCCCTGTCCTCATAAATTTTCTGCATACACAAATGGAATCATGATGCAACTAATTAAAAGACAAGTTGCTTAAAATTTGACCTAATATGCAATTTGGTTTGTTTGTTAAAAAAAGATATATTAGGATCAGGAATTACAGAACTTGTAGTAACTATAAGTTAGACAATGATTAAAATTTCTAATTTGACTTTTTAAACACTTAATGTACAAAATAAAATTTGAGTACTGAAAATTAAAGTTCTTTAAAATGGATGCCATGCTTGTTATTTCAAGTGTGGGATAAAAATATATAATATGCAAAATAATTTTCAATTGTTTTTATTGATGTATATATATTTATGTATGTACATTTCAATGGCTGAATATGTATTAGTGTATGTGGCTGAAAAATGACTCCAGCTCCATATTCTGTCCTGTGACATGGTTGGCCTCTTTCAATCAACAGAGAATTTGGGCTTTAGTGGTCATATTGACTCTTTTTAATAAAGAAGAGTCCTGCAAATTAAATAATGAAAATGATTTAATTCTTACATACATAAAATATTCTCAATTGCAAGAAAAAGGTCATTTGAAAATAATAATACTTAATAACTAAGTCCACACATAATAAATCTGGAAATCCAGGGAAGTAGTAATTTTAGTCTAGATATGTTGCTAGTGTATGTTACCACAGAAGATGTATACCATAAGCTGTGATTTTTTTTTAAATGACCCAGATGTTAGCTCAAGGAGGAAAAAAAATAAGAATTAGAGACAAAAATGAGGATAGACTAATGGTAGGCCAAAAATTATATTTTTTTTCTAGAATTAGACAGACCTGTACATGCCTTAACAACACGTATTGCAAGTAACTGTGCATAAAAGCATGGGCAGACCTATGTTCAAGGTCTGGTTACTGCCTTAATAAGTCTGTTGCTTAGTCGCTCCACCCCGATTTCTTTGTCTATAAAACGAAAATATTAGTGCTTATCATTAAAAATGTTGTGAGTCTTGAGTGAATCAATGTATGTAAATCCATAGTGCTGGGTATGTTCAGAAATGGTAGTTATTACTAGTAGTAGTAGCAGGACTAGTAGTAAAACTAATACTGCCATTGAAATAAACAATAATGATCTTATTTCAGGAAGTGTGTAAGAGATGATTGTAATGGTTCTAGCATATTCTTGTTATTGAAGCCAGGATTCCTTCTGTTGGGGGATTCAAGTTAAGTCTTACAATTCTTCCACATCATGGCATCAGGGGCCAGTCCAATTCAAGACATCAAAGAGATTTTCCACAAAGATTTTTGTACTTTGAAATGTTCAGATATGGTCTTCAGTGCTCATATCATCACCAAAGCCCATGTTGCATAAGGAAGGATAAAAGAGTAGAAGAAGGAAGGGGAAGATGGTGATTGTATTTCTTTTTCTAATGTACATAGTAACATTGAAAATTTATCATCATGTCAGACTCCTCACATTTTAAAATGTTTTATTCCCCACTATTTACAATTATCAGAGATATCAATAATCTCTGATAATTGTAAATAGTGGACCAGGAATGTTTAGATTCCTGAGAAGACCATAATGAAGAAGAATGTGAAGAAAGTATTCTAAAGTAATTGGCTGGGACTACAACAAAAGGAACACACACACACAAAAAGCCATTATGCAAATAGACGGTCATTCTGAACTAGTCTTGTGGAAAAAGTGCAAGATCTTTGGTTTGCATTCCAAAGAGGGCACTCTTAAAAATCCTCTACCTTTCAAACCAACTCTTCATTTTAGTGTACTCCATTTTTGAAATATTCGTTAAGACACAATGCAAAAGTGATGTCTAGGTGCAGAAATATGTTTTCTGTACCAAAAGACCATATCATCCCTGAGTTAGTCAGCTTTTGCTTCAGTAACAAACAATCCCAAAATCTCAGGACTTAACACAAACGTTAATTTCTTGCTCACGTTACATGAAAGTAGCAAATTGGTCTGAGAGTTCTCACACATTTTTTTTCATTCCAGCTCCCAGGTGGAACAAACTGCCCTACCTGGAATATGTTGTTTTCCTACTAGAGAGGAAAGGCACAAAATTGCTCAGCTGAGCCCTGCAATAACATTTAAAGCTTTTAGGTAGATGTGGCATATATCATAACTGTTCACATTCCACTTTATGAAGTGTTTCGCAGAGCTAAACCCAGCATGGATTAGTAGGAAAGCATACTCCTCCTGTTGTAGGAGGTGAGAATGAATATTTATGAAAAATAAAACAATACACTGTAGCCCCACTGGTGACATATATAAGTATAAAACAATGTAAGCCAAATAGCTAAAATTAGCAGGAAAACAAAACAAAACAAACAAAACATGTAACTCGAAGTTCAAAGTAAAGAATTAATAATGCAGGCTGAAATAATCTGGGGAGATTACACACAAAAAACCCTCAAAATTTTGGGAATGACTGGATCATCGTTTTAGCCTCCAGTCCTATCCATCCCTAAATTATGTCAGTTCAATGTATGTAAAATCTTGTAAATCTCCCGTTTCTCCCTGATCCATATTGCCACTCTCCTGGCTCAGGGTCACAGCGTCCCTTGTCTGACCTATTAGAATATATGTATATTTTTAGTGTTTCTATACAGGTCTCTCTCCGGTTCATCAACATATGGTTGCCCTATTGTCTCTCCACTTAAAAATCTGAAAATGCCACTACCTACCAAAAATTCTTCAATATATTTCCATTGCTTACTGGACAAAATCTAAAAATCTTTTGCATCAAAGTGCTTCTGCATTGGCCCCCGCCTACCAATATAGCCTTCATCTCTTCCTTTGCTTCTACTCACATTTGCCATTCCAGTGTGTCCTGAACTATTAGTTCTTGACTGCATTTCATATTTCTCACCTCCCTAGCCCTGCACAAGATTATCTGTGATTTTGATTGAAATGGCCCATTCCTACATTCATAAACTCTTGTTCATTTTTCAACTCTCACGTCAAATAACAACTCCCTTCTGGAGTTTGGCCTGAAGCTCTGAAACAAATTAGGTCCTTCTTTTTCCATGTTCCCACTGAATTTGGTACTTATCATTTTAATAATTATTATAATGTGCTATGTTTACTGGTATATATTACACTTACTGTCCATTGGGTTTCCTCCCTGTTTCTTTAACTTTTGCTGACATAACCATATATATTTTTTCTATAGTCTGTGTTCACATGACACACATGACAACACACTAAATGTTACCCTTACTCTAGCCTCATGTCTTTCTCTGAGAACTCTAATTTTAATTTTATTGTAAAGGAACAAAAAAAGTGGTTCCAATTGTTCTCAACCAAAATCTTTGTGTTTGATCCTAATCAATAACTACCTTTTGCAAAGAAATTAGCTTTGCTAATTAAATGTTCAAGCAATTTTTAATGTCGCTATTATGGTCAGGGAATAAGAATTTGTGTCCCTTTCAAGGGTCTTTCTAGCTGGGCTCAGAGTCAAATTAATAGGAGAAAATAAAATTAAAAGCATACACATGGGGAATCTACACAGACAGGGAAATTCCAAAGAGAGGCAAAAGGCGGTATACATATCACCCTGGACTAAGGAGAAGGGGATGGGGTCTGGGACTTCAGAGGAAAGAAATGCAATTCACAGGGTATTGAGAAGATGAGAAGATGTGTGGTAATGAGATATTTGCCCTGCCATACAGATGGGTTACTCAGACCCATCTCTGCTAATAACCTTTATTCTGAGAAAGACCCCCAGTTAGATCCTTCAATGTATTTTAAGGGAGGGACAAAAGTTTCTTCAGCACAGAGGGTATCCATTGCCTTCAACTCACAATAATCTTCCTGCCAAAGTGGCCCATCTTGCAGTGAACTGCCCTCGGGCCCTATAATTCCCTCCTCTGAAACTTCCCTGAAGTTTCATATACTAAAATTTGAACTAGTGGGTTGCCTCATCTCCCTGAACCAGACTTAATCCTGACAAGAGGTCAGTTTTGTCAAACTCAATTCAGGAGGCAGTAATGCAGGTGTATTCTCAAAGTTAGGCCTATAGGTCAAGTAATCAGGTATTAAATAAGAGTCATTTGGGGCGCCTGGGTGGCTCAGTTGGTTGGGTGACTGCCTTTGGCTCGGGTCACGACCCTGGGGTCCCTGGATCGAGTACGGGCAGGTAGTGGCAATCTGACAGATCTTCCTAGTTTGTAGCTCAGATGTCTTTGATGATTTTGAGTGGCCAATGAGCAACACAAATAAAGATTGTCTATATATGAGCTATTGTGTCAATTTCTCTGAAGTTTATATCAGTATATATCTCTTTTTCAGAGCTTTAGGAAAAAAGGCAGTCTTAGTTCTCAAATGATTCCAAGTCAGAAAGGTGGGAGAAAAATCAAAATATTAATTTGGAGAGTTGTGGCCAGACTTTGAAGGAAACTAGAAGAAATCAAGATGCAGTCCAGTTTATATGAATAATATTAAAAAATAATATCTATACAGATGTGTTATTGAAACATAGCTTTTCTCTATAATCACTCTTAGTTTTACCAAAGATAGCCAAATTAACATTACTTTGTTTGTAAAATAAGTCTAATTTCAAAAACACTTGGTCTGATTATTTACATAAGTGCAGCAAGAATAGAGGTTGATCATACAAACTCTTTAAAACCTGCTTTTGAGGGGGCACCTGGGTGGCTCAGTGGTTAAGCGTCTGCCTTCAGCTCAGGTCATGATCCCAGGGTCCTGGGATCAAGCCCCGCATCGGGCTCCCTGCTCAGCGGGAAGCCTGCTTCTCCCTCTCCCACTCTCCCTGCTTGTGTTCCTGCTCTCGCTGTCTCTCTCTCTCTGTCAAATAAATAAATAAAATCTTAAAAAAAAAAAACTCTGCCTTTGAAAACTCAAAAGACTTTACCCTAAAATTGTTGGAACTCATACAGGAACTCAATGAAGTGGTAGGATATAAAATCAATGCACAGAAATCAGTTACATTTCTATACACCAACAATGAGACAGAAGAAAGAGAAATTAAGGAGTCAATCCCAGTTACAATTGCACCCCAAACCATAAGATACCTAGGAATAAACCTAACCAAAGAGGCAAAAGGATTTATACTCAGAAAACTATAAAATACTCATGAAAGAAATTGTGGACACAAAGAAATGGACAAATATTCCATGCTCATGGATTGGAAGAACAAATATTGTTAAAATGTCTATGCTACCCAGAGCAATCTACACATTCAAGGTAATCCCTATCAAAATACCATCAACTTTTTTCACAGAACTGGAACAAATAATCCTAAAATTTGTGTGGAACCACAAAAGATCCAGAATAGCCAAAGCAATGTTGAAAAAGAAAACCAAAGCTGGTGGCATCACAATTCTGTACTTAAAGCTCTATTAAAAGCTGTAATCATCAAGACAGTATGGTACTGGCACAAGAACAGACACATAGATCAATGGAACAGAATAGAGAGCCCAGAAATGGACCCTCAACTCTCTGGTCAACTCATCTTTGACAAAGCAGGAAAGAATGTCCAATGGAAAAAAGACAGTCTCTTCAACAAATGGTGTTGGGAAAATTGGACAGCCACACACAGAAGAATGAAACTGGACCATTTCCTTATGCCACACACAAAAATAGACTCTAAATGGTTGAAAGACCTAAATGTGCAGGAACCCCTCAAAATCCTTGAGGAAAACCCAGACAGCAACCTCTTCGACCTCAGCTGCAGCAACTTCTTCCTAGACACATTGCCAAAGGCAAGGGAAACAAGGGCAAAAATGAACTATTGGGACTTCATCAAGGTAAAAAGCTTTTGCACAGCAAAGGAAATAGTCAACAAAACCAAAAGACAACCTACAGAATGGGAGAAGATATTTGCAAATGACATATCAGATAAAGGGCTAGTATCCAAAATCTATAAAGAACTTCTTAAACTCAACACCCAAAGAACAAATAATTCAATCAAGAAATGGGCAGAAAACATGAACAGATATTTCTGCAAAGAAGACACCCAAATGGCCAACAGACACATGAAAAAGTGTTCAACATCACTTGGCATTAGGGAAATCCAAATCAAAACCTCAATGAGATACCACCTCACACCAGTCAGAATGGGTAAAATTAACCAATCAGGAAATAACAGATGTTGGTGAGGATTTGGAGAAAGAGGAACCCTCCTACACTATTGGTGGGAAAGCAAGCTGGTGCAGCCACTCTGGAAAACAGTATGGAGGTTCCTCAAAAAGTTGAAAATAGAGCTACCCTATGACCTAGCAATTGCACTACTGGGTATTTACCCCAAAGATATAAATGTAGTGATCTGAAGGGGTACGTGCACCCCAATGTTTATAGCAGCAATGTCCGCAATAAACAAACTATGGAAAGAGCCTAGAGTCCATCAACAGATGAATGGTTAAAGAAGATGTGGTGTATTTATACACAATGGAATATTACACATCCATCAAAAAAATGAAGTCTTGCCATTTGCAACAACGTGGATGGAAGTAGAGGGCATTATGCTAAGCAAAGTAAGTCAATCAGAGAAAGATAATTATCATATGATCTCACTGGTATGTGGAATTTAAGAAACAAGACAGAGGATCATAGGGGAAGAGAGGAAAAAATGAAACAAGACAAAACCAGAGAGGGAAACAAACCATTAGAGACTCTTAATCATAGGAAACAAACTGAAAGTTGCTGGGGGGGAGGGGGTGGGAGGGATGGGGTGGCTGGGTGGTGGACATTGGGGAGGGTATGTACTATGGTGAGCATTGTGAATTGTGTAAGACTGATGAATCACAGACCTGTACCCCTGAAACAAATAATACATTATATGTTAATTAATTGAATTGAAATTTTAAAATATATAAAAAAATAAAATATTGGCAAGAAAAAAGTAAAATAAAACCTGCTTTGCTGGAACTTTTCATAATGAATCTCTAGATTAAAGTTTAATAGCCTCTGGAGGTCAGAAGCCAAGCCAAATACTTGCCATCAGATTTAACCAGCTATACATATAGATTTGGGTGAATTCCTCTCTTCTCAAGATCCCCAAAATATCCTGAGGTTCCTGCACCTGCCAGGGAGTGACCATCTTTACTTACCTGGTAAAACTGCTGTAAACTCTGTAAGCAGGTATGAGGCTGATATTTGTAAGGGGCTTTATTGACTCCATAAAGTCAACCTTAGTTCCTTAAAGCTGTCTGGTCATATCTGAGTCTATGCATGTCTCTCTCAAATATGACATTCCAGTCAAAGCCTTGGTAATATAACCAATGTTTTCAATTGTGTCCTGTCATAAGAACAGATTCTTATTGAATTTATGCAAATAAATATATTGTTATAAAAATATTCCCTGAAGATTTCTGAAGTCTGGAGGGTTCAGGAAGGGAGAAAAGATAAATGTTTCAATTTGTTCACAAAGGTACATTTCATCAAATTTTTATAAGTCAGTTAGCTTTAGAGAAAAAGTATTCGTAAATCTTGAAAAAATAAAACATTTTTTAACAGTCAGCAATGTTTCAAAGAGTAATAAAAACTATAGTTATTTTCCTCCATTTAGTCTCATGTTATTAATTCTTGTTCGGCTTGAAACTAATTTTTTCACTAGTTCTGGAAATTTTTAGCTAGTTCAGCTTTTAATTTTAAGATTATCAGAAACCAGTACTCATCATTTTTCCATGAGTCTCACTGAAGATGCAACACATTTGCAGGAAACTTTTATAGAGGCTTCTGAGTAAAAGTATAACTGTCTCTAATGATAAAAGACTTAAAAAGGGCCATGGTTAAAGATCTGATTAGAGTTCATTATAATGCAATTGACAAGGAGATTTGGTTATTTTGGTGACATACAACACTTTAAGATAACATACCAGGACATCAGATTTCTAGGAGCTTCATATAATTTTTAGAAGACTTACTTTACAAACATATCTACATAAATATAATCTAAGAGGGTTTAATATCACTTATTTGACAGCGCTTTCTATATAATTTAAAATACCAAATAAGCCTCATTAGTTTAACTTTTCAAAAAGATTGTGTTTTACTTTGGGCGCCTGGGTGGCTCAGTTGGTTAAGCGACTGCCTTCAGCTCAGGTCATGATCCTGGAGTCTCAGGATCAAGTCCCGCATCAGACTTCCTGCTCAGCAGGGAGTCTGCTTCTCCCTCTGACCCTCTTCCCTCTCGTGCTATCTCTCATTCTCTCTCTCAAATAAATAAATAAAATCTTTGAAAAAAAAAGATTGCTTTTTTAATGCTCCAGGAGTCTGTTAGAAAATTTCAGTTAGATTGTGGCCGAAAGACTCTATTAGGGGCGCCTGGGTGGCTCAGTCAGTTAAACGTCTGCCTTTGGCTCAGGTCATGATCTTGGGGTCCTGAAATCAAACCCCATAATCAGGCTCCTTGCTCAGCAGAGAGTCTGCTTCTCCCTCTCCCTCTGCCCCTCCCCCCCAATCGTGCTCTCTTGCTCTCTCTCTCTCTCTCACTCAAATTAAATAATTGTTTTTAAAAAGACTATTAGAATTTGATTTGGGGAATATGTCAAAAAATATCAAAAGATTTGAACATTTGATTAAATAGGATCACAAATCATTATGAAATTGTATTTAAGTATCTATTTAACCAAAGTGACAATAAAAGATATCAAAGGCAAATACAGAGGGCTACATGGTTTTGAGCAAATTTAGCAAAATTAATACTTAGTTTTCTTAAGTAATCAGAGACCTCATAAACAAATTATTTTGGAAAACAGACTCATTGTTTTTTATTAGGCAGATAACTTGAAAGGTCAGGAAAAACTTTGTTTACAATTTCTTATGAAGACCAGACCAATAGTTCAGGAAAACTTTGTACTTTTAAACAAAACAAAACAAAACAAAAACTTTGTACAATTGTGATCTTGATATTAAAATATATATGTGTGTGTGTGTGTGTGTGTATATATATATCCTATTTTCCTTACATACAGTGCTGTTTCCCTTATTTCCAGTAAGTTACCAAAGATTTTGGAAGTTATTTAAAAGTTTACCTACAATTTTTTTTATTTTACTTGTATCTATTTAATTTACTTGTTCTTAACAATTAGACTACCCACAAAACTTCATGAGGTATTAGATAAAGTCAACCATTCTGGTTTTTTTCTTTATGATAAATTTTGCAACAGAAATATCATGAACTTATTTGACTATTAGTAAACACAAGCAGAGTAAAAGTTTTATATTTAATGTTGATAACTCTAAAGACATGTTTATTTAATAAAACCAACAACATTAAATTAGCTTTAATACTGAATGTTTTCCCAGATCACGTGAACTTGAAAAGCATTTGGGTTAGTTTTTATCTGTCTGAATTTTAGAATGCCCAATTCTCACAAGTGCTTTCCTTCAAACCAACTAAATAGAGCTCTTTTACAAATTAATTTTAACAATGTCATTAGGAGTTGGAGAAAATATTTCACATTTACAACGTACGTGGAGATACACACACACACACACACACACACACACACACACACAAAACAGAGGCAAGATGTTAAACAATATTTGTGGAGAAGACACTACAGACCAACCTTTAAACACCTGTATAACACTTATATAAAAAATATAATACATTTGTGAATATATGTATGAATATATATGCATTTATATGAATATATAAGAATGCCCAGAAAGTGGATGTTTGCATGACAAAAAAAATGGGTTTTAAGTCTTAAAGAAGATGGAGGTAAAAAATTTATATCACAAAGGCACAGAGAGAATAAGTTGTTTTTTTTTTTAAGGTGGATATATATATTGAGTAAATCAGCCTGTTATTAGAGGTGCTAGAGTCTGGGCACAAGAGGATTTTCATCAGTGTGAATTTTTAAAAAGTCTCTTTGTCTCTCTCTCTATCTTTCTGTCTCTCTGTGTCTCTCTGTTTCTCTTTTCTAGTCTCAGGAAATTGTGGGCTGGGTTTACATTTAAAAAATGTCATAAGGCTTATATTTCAAGAGATGGAAAAAATGCAAAAAAAATTTCTGGAGTTTCAGGGTAATTGCTATTTAAAATTTACCTTTTGTTAAAGGTAACAAAACGATTTTGTTTGAATATCTAGGGGCTTTTTGCTTTGCTTTGTTTTGTTTTGTTTGGTAATATTCACAAACATTTTCAGAGGAATTGGAAAGTTTTGGAGATTGATCAAGATAGGCAGGCTTTAAATTGTTTCTAGAGTTGTATTTCTGGTTTTGTAGAGATTTGTAAAAAAAGGACAGTTGTTCCTAATTCCCCAAAGACCTAGATTACAATTTAGATCTCAAAGGATTGACTCATGTTTTTAACTAAGTTTGCTTCTTTGTATCAGGGAGAATTTTAACTAAAATGACAACTGAATGATTTATGCCTTTATAAAGTAGGTGTACAGCATTTTAACAAAAGCTTTTTTTCCGGGGACACAATTCAAACTATTAGCACCTGAATATTGGCCTTTTGCAAATCATTTGTAGGAGAACCTTGGAGAAATTTGGTCACTTATTTCCTCAGAAGGAAGGTTGTGAATATAGTGAAATAATATTTCTAATTACTCTCTAAATTCAGTAGGATCTTTCAAAAGTAGAGATAGGGGGCGCCTGGCTGGCTCAGTGGGTTAAGCGACTGCCTTCGGCTCAGGTCATGATCTTGGAGTCCCAGGATCGAGTCCCACATCGGGCTCCCTGCTCAGCAGGGAGTCTGCTTCTCCCTCTGACCCTCTCCCCTCTCATGCTCTCTCTCTATCTCATTCTGCCTCTCAAATAAATAAGTAAAAAATCTTAAAAAAAAAAAAAAAACATAGACAAAAGAGCATTATAATTTTTTAAATATTTTATTTATTTATTTATATTATTAATATATATTATTTATATATATAATTTTTATTTTATTTTTATAATATATAATATATATAATATATAAATATATTTTATATATTTATATATTTTATATATTTTTATATATTTAATATATAAATATT
>NW_027397122.1:502662-503768 GCF_003265705.2 Callorhinus ursinus | reverse complement strand
TTATTTATTTATTTGACAGAGAGAGAGAGCTAGAGCACAAGCAGGGGTAGTGGAGCTCCCTTCCCACTGAGCAGGGACCCTGATGTGGGGCTCGATCAGCACCCTGATCGAGCACCCTGAGATCATGACCTGAGCAGAAGGCAGACACTTAACCGACTGAGACACCCAGCACCCCAGAGCTTTGTAATTTAAAACATCGGCACAAATTCTTTTTCTGTTGGGGGGTAGGGGCTGTCTAAGATACACCTTCTGAGGACACTGTATAAGAACGCCTGTGGCGGGGGGGCAGAGCAAGATGGCGGAGGAGTAGGAGACCTAGATTTCGTCTGGTCTCAGGAATTCAGCTGAATAGGGATCAAACCATTCTGAACACCTACGAACTCAACAGGAGATCGAACAGGAGAGTAGCAACAACTCTCTGAACAGAGAAGCGGCCACTTACTGGAAGGTAGGACGTGCGGAGAAGTGAATCCGAGGCGATATTCGGGAGGATAGATGGCGGGGGAGGGGGCCTCCGCCGGCCGCTTCTGGCAAGTGATAGAGCCGCGGAGCACAAAATCGGACCTTTTAGAAGTTGGCTCGGCGGAGGGATGTCACTGCAGTGGCTAAGCGGGGGGTGGAATCCTCCCGGGACAGTGTGGTCTCAGGACCCTTGGGGTCACAGAGAGACCGGGGGTGCCTGAGTGCGCCAGAGCTCCCAGGTATCAGAGCGGGGAAGCCGGCTGCAGAGACGGAGCAGAGTCGCGGGCTCTCAGCTCGGGGTTGCCATAAACTGTGATCTGCGGCCCAGTCGGGGCACGGCTCCCCCAGCAGGGACCCAACAAGCAGCAGATCCGGGGAGACTCCCCTTCCTTCCCGGGGAGGAGCGGTGCGGGAGCGCACTACAGGGATCTGCTGGGTTTGGAGACTCCGTGCGGGGTCGGGTGCCAGAGATAGCAACGCTCGATCACAGGCCGGGTGAGCACGGAGTGCGGCCAGAGACCGGGGACACGGGAGTGACTGCTTTTCTCTGGGGACACACTGAGGAGCGGGGCCCCGAGTTCTCAGCTCCTCCGGGTGGAGATTGGGAGGCCACCATTTCTGCCCTGGTCCTCCAAGGCTGTACG
>NW_027397122.1:440403-492662 GCF_003265705.2 Callorhinus ursinus | reverse complement strand
AGTATGTCAGAGGGGGAGACGAACCATGAGAGATGATGGACTCTGAAAAACAAACTGAGGGTTCTAGAGGGGAGGGGGGAGGGGGATGGGTTAGCCTGGTGATGGGTATTGAGGTGGGCACGTTCTGCATGGAGCACTGGGTGTTATGAACAAACAATGAATCATGGAACACTGCACCAAATACTAATGATGTAATATATGGTGATTAACATAAAAATAAAAAATTAAAAAAAAAAAAAGAAGAACGCCTGTGGCTGGCAGAGCCTGATTATAAATTCCTGGAGGGTAGGAGCAAGGTGAGCCTTATTGTCAGTGTCAGGTGTTCTTGTTAAATTCATTGTCTGGCTTTCTGCATTTATATGAGCAACCTCTATGCTTTGAACCTAGAGAATAAGCCAGAGACATCTCTGTAAATCTTGTAAGGAAAGGGAAGTTAAAACAGTCCTTATTTTAAGAAAGAAAATTCACAAAATTAATAATAATAATAATAATGAAAGAGAAAGAAAGCGAAAAAGGAAAAGGAAGGAAGGAAGGAAGGGAATTTACACTGGATGTGGACATTTCTTGTCTTATGTCTAATTTCTGTTTTTTATCTTGTTAAGGGAGTCTTCAAAACTAGCCGTTATACTAATAAGACAATTGTGAACTCTTTGTTTTATATATTTTTTATGTATATATTTAATATAGCCAAATTAAAGGATCCATCATTTGGCAATGATGAGTGGGATCTATTAAAGTGTCTCAAACCAATAAGCCTCTTAATGATTTAGCCAAAGATGTAAGAGGCATCCCAAGAGGGCATAGATGTTGCAGCCCCGTGATCCAAAGTTTGCTCACAAAATTAGTGTAAGAAAGCAAGTCATCCATTGCACAAACAGTAAGGATGGTGTAGTGAAAACAGTGTCTCTGGTCTCCCATGGAAATGTAAGATGCCTTGAGTCACAGATGCAGTAATCTGCAACCCTGGGACTTTCCAGCACAAGCAAGCAATGAAGGTTGAGATGGCAAAGGTTCCTCTGGGTTGGGACCTCGAATGACAAATTCCCTGGAGAGCCGGCACAGCCAGACAGAGAGAGATTCAGATCCCCTTCTATTTGACTGGCCACCAAGGTGCACCCTGGTAAGTGCAACCTCCAAATGGTAGAGACCAAAGAGGATTTTCTCACTGGTCACAAAGCCAACCTCTTTGGACATAGAACAAGATCAAAGGAAAAATCTTATGTAGGCTTTGGGTCTCTCAGTGTCAAACTAATACGTAGGAAGAATACGCCACAGGGTTGGGGGCTGTGTGTTGTTTTATAGGGTACCTCACTGCATGGAAGTTTTCTTGAGGTTGGCAGGTGAGCTAGTATCAGTCAAACCCATTCCATGACCAGCTTGTCCTACCTGGGAATCTTCTTGAGGAGGTGAGCACTCGAACAGCTTTTAAGTGCTGGACCTGTGCCCACCAATTTTGTGGCTTTGGTTTCCAGGATGTCCCATAGCAACAGATGACAAATACCATGAAAGACACAGACAAAGGAAAACAAAAACCATCTCTGGGAGGAAATGAATCAGGAACCAAAGACTAATCTACCAAATTTAACCAAAGCGTCCCCTAGCTCAAGGAACTAGTTTCACAAATGTTTTCTTCTGCCAATCTAAATTTAGAAAGAGAGAGAGGACTCTCACCACTCTCCTTCCATCAGACTGGACGGACAGAGATTCCAGGGAGCTAACAGGGTAAGTAAGCTTACCTTCTGTGGCTGTACATCAGATGTCTCAAAGATATCTCAGCTGCAGCAGTGTCTGGGGCAAGAGGTGTCTAGTGAGCTAAAGTATCCTGCTGACTATGTCAACTGTCAGGGAGTAAGAATTCCTGTTCCCTTCAAGATCCTTCTAGCAAGACTAAGATTCAAATTAACAGGAGACAGATTAACAGAAGAAAATCAAATTTAGTAGCATACCTACAGGGTATCCACACAGACATGGAAATTCCAAAGACAGGCAAAATGAGGTATATATGTCATCCTGAACTAAGAGAAGAGGGAAGGGGTCTGGACTTCAGAGGAAAGGAATGCAATTCACAGGGTATTGAGAATGCAGATAAAATTTATCTCTTCCAATAACCCTTATTCTGAGAAAGAACCCCAATTTAGATTCTTCTGTATAGTTAAGAAAGGGGCAAAAGAGAGCCCATCGGCCCTCAGTTGCCTTCAGCCCAGAATAGTCTTCATGCCAAAGTAGCTCATCTTGGTGACCCGCCCTCAGCCCCTACACTATATGTTATTTAATTGCTTTATATTTCAGTACCAGCATTGTGGGAGAAGCAGTAAAATAAAGACAGAAAAGTTGTAGCTGGGATTGAGATATGCCTGAAGTTTGCAGAAAGAAATTATCTCTGGTGGGTAAAAGGTAGTCAAAAAGCTTAACATGTATTTGTATTGCAGGTCTAAGAGTATCATAATAATTTCATAAGACAAATGGAACTTTTTTCATATTAAAGGAGTGAGGATATTCTAAAGAATATCCCTGTGGGATTTCTCCTAAATTTTTGAGGACACTAATTTTTTTAAAAAATATATCCTATGTGACTATAAAAATGTTTGTTTTTTTTTACAAAATAATAATAATAAAACACATTCAGGTAAGAAATTCAATGATCTGCTAGCTAATGTACTATGGAGAAAGACTCGTCTTGTAAAGTATTTCTTTTTTCTTTGATGAATGTCATATCTAAATCTTCTGAGTGCTGAGAATCCCTCCACCTTCATGACACTTCCAGTGCCATCTTCACTTCTGAGCTACACAGGAACTCTACAAATGACCTGACATCTATCCATCCATCTACAAATGAGCATGCAGTGGGATATCTCCTTGGATGGAACAGTTGTCATTTCTCACTTCCCTCAGTTCTAATTACCTTGTTGGTGAAATTCAAATGCTTATCTTTCTATGTAAAGACTATAGAAAGACAAAGGGGAGACTCCTAGAGCTTCTTGGCTATTATACCATCTTTTTTGTTAAACCTCTACTGTTCATGGTTTTCCTCTTCGTTTTTCTTACTCATGAAATTAATTTTACCAGTGTTCCAGGATTGGTAAGACTCCCAGATGCTTACTCATACTAACCAAATCATAGGAGACCCATTGACAAAATCAATTTATAATTTAAAATTCAAATTTTAATTATAAAGCAAACTAGATATTTGTGTCAATTCCACTAGTACGTACTCTCCCCAAAACAAAGTAAATTTTAATGAGGTTATACTATTAACAGCCTCGACAGTGGGAGTTAAATTATATGATTAAAAGTTAATATTATTAGTCTCTGATAGTTTTGTACACCTCTCTATATAAAATTTTCAGCAAGGCTGACTGAATATATTATTTAACCTGGGAGGGACCTTTTTCCCAGTAAAGAGTTTAGATAAGCATGATTAATTTTTGCCTCTGTAATTCTCTCTCGGTCAGTCTTCCATGATTTAATGACTTTAATTTTTATTGACATATCCTTTCCTTACATATATCATTAATGACTTCAGCTGACAGATACATGTTCTGCTGGCATTACATATGTACTATACATAAAGTTTTAAATTCACTATTCAGTGGCCAATATTATTTACAAGTTAAGTACATATAGGGAAAGTGAATAATTTACCTTTCCATAGCTTCAGCCCGTTAATCCTCTTCGAATCTCTAAAGTTACATATACTATTTTTTTTCCAACTGACACCTTTGTCAAGCACTTGAAGATGGCTCTGCTCCTTTTCTTGAGCCAGTCTGAATACCCCTCTCAACTCTTAATTGCAAGTCTCCTTACCATCATATGTTCTCCAGTTGTCTGCATCCTGCTCAGAGAACAGTATTAAGAATGAGAAACACTATCAAAGTATGAAAAAAGACCAGGATTACCTATTTGCATCTCCTTTCTCCCTTTATTCCCCCAGCATCTGTAGGTCATCTGTCCTGCACTGACAAAAGAGTTAACTGAGAATTGTAGGGATTTAGACATGTAAATATATTACTTATTCTTGCTATAACAGAGTTAGACTCAGTTAACCTGTCCCAGGGGAAAGATGAGAAGAATCTCTAAGAGGAGGTAGAGGCTGAGTTGTTTATTGAAAGATGACAAAGAGTTTGCAAATGAGACAAAATCATTTAAAAATGGACGAGCACTTGCAAAGTTTTGAGGCAACCAGGTATAATTAGGAAAGCAGAGAGTCCAAAAGACAGAAAGACTGAATGTTTGTAGGGAGCCCATGAGATGAGACATCAGAACAGAAAAGTAAACCATAAAATGGGAGCTAACGATTAAGAATTCTATATGGCATGTTAAGGAATTTGGTTTGTATAATGGAGGCAATAGGGAGAACTTACAGGAATTTAAGCAGTGCCATATTATGTCCTATCAGTAGATAAAAGATACCAGGTGAATAAATGCAATATGTGTGTGAGCAAAAAGAAAACCCCAAGCAGACTCCCTGCTGGCAGGTGGAAACACATCAGAGGGATACTGGAAGAAATGTAATTAGACATGATGGAGGCACAAATTCAGGCGTGATTTGCAGTTAGTTGGTAACAGAATTTATGGAACTAGGGATTGGATTAGTACAAAGCTGAGATGAAGTGACCCATGGAATCCTTTCTGCCTCCAGTGACTGAGAGACTAGAAGAGCCACATGCAAACACAGGGAACTCAGTAAGCGAGGTAGATTGGAACAAGAGAAGGAGTTGAGTTTTAGGTAAAAAAGTATTCTTCAGAAATCAAGTATATTTTAGGAGATAATTTCAAAGTTAGTTTAGTAATTTCTGCTATAAAATATATTACTGGAACTAGAATGTGGGATGTGGGAAATACCTAATGAATAAAATCAGGTAGTGCATGAAGACTTACATCTCATTGTTTAGACCTCATAAATAGCATATAAGTATCAAGAACTTTTAGTATATATAATTAATTTCTATTCCTAGAAGTTAAGAGCCTTCTTATAAATGTTTAAGTTTGAATATTTTAAACAGAGTTTGTTCTAAGTAGGTTTCCTCTCAATCATGACTAATTTGGGGAAAAATAATATTTGAACATATTAATAATTAAGAGCCCTGTAGGGTTTTTTTTTTCCATATGAAGGAACTGAATTAATGAGGTTCTAACATATTTGATAAGTATCCTTGAGTGTCCTGGTTTCAATTACCTCTTCTTAATAAGTGTCGCTTCATTTAGACTCTCCACTCAGTTTCCTGTAATTTCAATTACTAAACTCTAGGAAAGAATAAAGTTTTATCTTGTCATTTTCAACTCAGGTTATACAGGGAGATTGTTACTAGGACTCCTTCAGTAAGATGATGCTGTCAGCTTTTGTTCTCAGATAATAATGCAAACAAAATCATTGATTATTTTATACTCATTATAATCTTGACATTAATGAGAGGGGAGACAGCTTCTAGGGATGAACGAATAACAAAATGAGAGATGGAAAATATGACTGAGGCAGGACGTCACTGCTGCGGTTGGAGAAGCACCTAGAGCCAAGCCCCTGTGGCACATGTGGGCGAGCTGCCCGTCGTGGAGAAGAAAGTCACATCCCAGCCCAAACTCCCACTTCCAGGTCCCAGAAAGGAGGACAATAGGCACCAGGAGCCTTCTTTTTACAAAAGGCCAACATGCATGCTATATTATTAAGGAATGGTTGAACAGAGGAGTCAGTGACTCTTCCTGTTATTTTTTTAATTTTATTTTTATTATTACTAGGACATGTGGTAACACTTTAAGGAATAGGTGAGTAGAAGGTAGACAGAATATCAAATAAGTTTTTTTTTAAAGACTTATCTATTTGAGAGAGAGAGAGCAGTGGTGGAGGGAGTGGGGGAACAGAGGAAGAGAGTAAACCCCAAGCAGACTCCCTGCTGAGCACAGTGCCCAACATGGGGCTCAATCCCATGACCCCGAGACCATGACCTGAGTTGAAATCAAGAGTTGGACACTCAACAGATTGAGCCATCCAGGCACCCCAGAATATCAAAGAAGTTTTTGAATACTTTCTCCAGTACAGCTCCTGAGAACAGTGACTTCCCCATGCCCAGCATATCTAAACTGTATCGGGCAGGCTACCCCAGGGGCCACAAAAGTTGTCTCCATCTCAGGCAAGTTTCTCATCTTCCCTATGCAGGAATCACTTCTTCACTGTAGATGCTTATCCACCAAGACAATTCTTTTCTTTTCCTTAATACATGGTCTATGTTCTCTACAAGCTTCACTGGGAGCTCAGTTCCTCCAGCTGGAGAGCTGGTGCCAAAACCTTCCTTGTTTGGTTTACTGCCCACCCTTCTTACTTGACCCACAGGTCTGCAATTAGCACCTCTCTTTTGAATCTATATCCAGGTTTGTTTCACCGGCTAAATAAGGGGGAGAATATCAGCATCACTTTCAAGGCCAGAGCTTGCACAGGAACCTGCCTTGCATCTGGTGCAGCTGTGTCAGGCAAGCAGTCTCTCTCCATCACCAGAAGGCCCTAACACATCTTGTCTGTCAGGGAAATGGATAATAATTCATGGAGAAGGGTTCACTGGATGTCCAGCCTGTGTAATCTTCCATGTCAGGGCCCAATTCCATGAAAACAAACCTCTTCATTGAAGGAACTACAGATGGTTTCCCTGCACCTGCTCACCCTCAGGGAAATCAGAATCTTAGCTTCAGTGTGTTTTCCAAGAAGGTCCTGGGTACTTCTGCTCTCTTGAGTCCCAAGTCATATTATCAGAAGCACTACCCAGTTAGAGCTGGACACTTTCCTCCCATACTAGAGCGACTGCTGGTTATTTGGGGCATCATGCCCTAGGTCTGTAGACCCCATCCATCTGCATCCACGTCACCGGGGCAAACTCTCCCACCCCACCCCACACACTGCAGGTAAGCCAGCACAGTGAGTTTAAGAAGCCTTGCAGGTGATTCTTAGACACACTTGTGCTTGAAAGCAGGGTTTTTCAAAGTCCTGGGAGTCTGCTAGAAATATGAATTTAAGAACCTCACCCTCACCCACTGAATCAGAATCTCTAGAAATTAAGGCCAGGAAACAGAGTGACATTTCCAGGTAGTTCTTATGCCCTTGGAAGTATGAGAACCACTGCTCTATGTCACTGGCCCCGGTGGCAACTCTCTCCACAATCCTATGTCTTGTCCCTGGTCTACCCTATGCAGACAATACAAGTAAATAATGTTTCAAGTGGAAACTGCAATTCCATGTGTGGCCACCTGCTACAATATATATATATATAAAAAAAAGTGCACCTATCGTCCGGCCTGGACCCTGAAACTATCGGAAAGGACAGACGGACAAGAAAGGACGTTTTTGGATCCCAACCAACTCCCCAGTTAGTGCTGGCATATCCAGAGCTCAGGCTGACACTCTGTGCTATTATGGGCAAAAAAGGTAAATGCAGAAAACTTCCCGAGGTTTTCAGATCACCCATAAAGGCAGAGTATTTTTTGTTTCTGTTGAATCTGGCTTCTTCTCCAGCCCAGTTGAGCCAGGTCCCGTTTCTCCTTTTGGTAACACATTGTTGTATTTCCCCTTGCAAAAACCATTGTAACGGCACATTTTCAGAATCCTATTCCTTTATTTGTTATTGTCTAGGCTAATATTCTGCCTGAGTTCCAGCTGTTTTCCACGTCACCAGTTGTTCTTGGGTACTGATCTAGTAGTACAGGAAATTTTCAGGTCCTGGGGTAACTCTACTTTTGAGCCTCCCTACTGGGTCTCTGGCCTGCAATTCAGAACATCCCAGTGATATCTTCCAGCCACATCTCAAAACTCTTCTCTCCAGTCTAAGGTACTGCAGCTCTCAGATGATCTTCAAGCTCACTTTGCAAGTAGATGTGAGGAAAAGCTCAGCATCCACAGACAGAGAAGAAAAAGGGCTTTTGACAAATCCAGACTTTGATCTCTTGACTTTCATTTCTCCTTGCAGAAAGGGTTCATAATTTTTAAGACATCATTTGAGGCTGACTTATCCAGCCACCACTTCGTCTCTTTATAGCATCTCAATATTTGTCACTTTATAGAATGATAGACTTCAGAGGCAATGAAATCCAACCCACCAAGCACTGAACTTGTTTATATTTTCCTATAACACTAAAGAATACCTTCCAAGCAGCAGCTTATTCCTTTCCAACAAACCTCATTCTGTTTTTGAACAATCTTTGTGGCAAGTTCTATCTGAAAATCTACCTGCTTTTCAGGACTTGAGGCTGGGAGATGTACGGAATTACACCTTTGGCTGATGTGTCTAGAAGATAAAAGGGGGGAAAAAAGCTATTCTTCCTTGAAAATTAAGGTTTTAACCATTTCCAATCAATAAGATTTTTTTGATTTTGCCCATCTGTGACTCACTCTCCCTCTAGAAATTAGATAAGCATACTCACTCATATTTTCAAGTTTGAAGGTTTTAATTGGACTACACAATGAGGAAGGAATTTAAAAATAACCATGGAGAAATATGGCTATTTAATGAAAAATAGATGCTGAAAATATTTTCTGCCTAACCTGCTTTGTGACTGTTGAGATTTACCCCTTTGAGGAAAGTATCAAATGGAGAAGTGTATTTATTGCTCAATATTCACAGTTCTAAGTATTTTTATTATTCTAACTATAACCTGCTCATTTACTGTTTCTTGCAAAATGTTAATTTCCCCCTTTTGCAGATGGTATATTATGATTATATTTATCTAAATACAGATGGAACTTCCCAAGAAGGAGATCTAAATAAGTGCAAAGAATAGTCAGTGTTTCTCAGTAGAACAATGTAAGTAGCATATTTCTTTTGGATAAACAAATGTTTATGTCAAAAATCTTCTAGCACATTAGAGGAATAAAAATACCCTTTTTTGATTGACTCTACTACACAATAGTCCCAAAATAGTTTGAAAATGAAATACATGATGAAATAAATTTAGCACTGTACCTCATACGTTAAGTATTCAATGAGCACTTGAATAAGTAAATGAATGCATCAATTAAAATGTTTAATCAACAGTTCCCCCTTTTGTACTTAAAATGGGAGGTGGTTCAGCAATATTGAGATACTAATTTAATTCAACTTTTCCCCACCCTGGTTTGAATCTTGCTTTCTGATTCACTGGTTATTAAGCTAATTATCAGTGCTGGTAAATCAGGTCTAACTGTCAATCAAGGCACAACTTCTTTGTAGAGAAAATTGAAGCTGTTTAACAAAATGTGCACTTGGACCATGACTTTAGCTAGTTTCAGAGACATTAGATGGTTAAGCTCTTGGGGTGCCTGGCTGGCTCAGTCAGAAGAGCATGTGACATCAAGCCTCACATTGGGTGTAGAGATTACTAAAAATAAATAAACAAACAAACAAAAAAGATGGTTGAGTTATTAGTGAGTTGAGAATTCCAGAAGACAGGTTATGAACAAAATATGTTTATAAATAAGATAATGCTGGGTGCCCAGGTGGCTCAGTCAGTTAAGCAACTGTGTTCGGCTCAGGTCATGATCCCAGGGTCCTGGGACTGAGCCTTGCATTGGGCTCTCTGTTCAGTAGGGAGTCTGCTTCTTCCTCTCCCTCTGCCCCTCCCTCTCCCTCTGCCCCTCCCCCCACTTGTGCACGCTCTCTCTATTAAATAAATAAGTTAAATATTTTTAAAAAAACCTTTATAAATAAGATAGTGCTTCCACAAAATCAAATTTATCTTCTTTATCCTCTTTTATTTTTTAAAATGGAAAACAATCATTGTCACATCAAAACCAGCACATTTTTTAAAATTAGTATTGCCCCCAAATTGAATAAATTTGAGAGAAAAATTAAAAGGATTACCTCTAAAGGATATGTTGAAGATGGTAACAATAGGCAAAAAGGGAGATGATAGATAAATCACCTCCATCACTAAGATACTCTTCAACCAAGAATACAGTAAGCTAAGCAAACAAACAAACAATTAGAAGCACTATTTGGCACTAGGTAGAAATCTTAATTAGGAATTAAATTTACTTTATCTCAATTACATGTTTTAAGATATTTGCATTGAATTGAAAAATAGTAAAAAATAATTAACATACACATAACAAACACATTAAAATGCATACATACATTTCCATAGTGGCAAAGGAAATATGGGACTAAAATGATTCTTCAGATGATTAACAATAAAATCTACTTTATATCCCCTTCTCAACACTGTTCAATGACTTTCCAACACCTATGAAATAAAGTCCAAAGTATTCTAACCTACATCCACCAAGCTGCAATCTTTTTGTCAACTGAAATAAGACTTTATTTGAGGTATACTGATGAAGGGTTACTCTCTGACTCTAATCTTCTATATTACCCCAAGTAGTTTTGAAATGCCTTTCTTGGAAACATTAATAGGTAGACACTTGCACTACTCTCTTATACTAATTTTTAATAGAAACAGAATTACAGCTCCAGAGACTTTCATCTAACTTGTTAAAATGTGCCCTACCCCTGCAGGGGACCAAAAACCGCTCACAATGAGCAAAGAGAGTCTCTGCAGACACCTAGACTGAAACGAAAAGAGCCCAGTACTCAACCGAAGAGGGTACACAACACACAGAGGAGACACTCCCTGAAGCACCAGGCCTGGGGAACAGGGATGCTTCACTGCAGGGCACTAAGGTCATTACCCGCAATGGAGTTGACTTTTCTAACACAGAGAAACAGACAAATAAGTTAAACAAAATGAGGAAACAGAGAAATATGTCCCCAAATGAACAAACATTACCAAACCACAGCAAGAGACCTAAGTGAAACAGATATAAGTGATATGCTTGATAGAGAATTTAAAGTAATGATCATAAAAACACTGCACTTGAGAAAAGAGGGGATGACATCAGTGAGAGCTTTAACAAAGAGATAAAAAGAATGAGAGATGAAGAAAACAATAAATGTAATTAAAAATACATTTGGTGGGATAAGTAGCAAGCTAAAGGAAACAGAGGAATGAATTAATGACCTGGAAGACAGAGGAATGGAAAGTAATCAAGCTGAGCAAATGAAAGAAAAAAAATTATACAAACAGAGAATAGACTTAGGGAACTCAGTTACTCCATCAAACATAATAACAATCACATAACAGGGATCCCAGAAGAAGAAGAGAGAGAGAGAATGGGGCAGAAAAATTATTTGAAGAAATGATCACTGAAAACTTTCTTAATCTGGGGCAAGAAACAGATATCCAGATCCAAGAGGCACAGAGATAACCCCAAAAATTCAACCCAAGGAGGTCCACACTAAGACACATGGTGATTAAAATGGCAAAAAGTAGTGATAAAGAAAAATAAATAAATAAAAGCAGAAAGAGAAAAGAAGACAATTACATACCAGGGGAAACCCTATGAGTCTATCAGCAAATTTTTCAGCAGAAACTTTGCAGGCCAGAAGAAAGTGGCAAGATATATTCAAAGTGCTGAAAGGGAAAAATCTGCAGCTAATAATACTCTATCCAGAAAGGCCACCTTTCAGAATAGAAGGAGAGATAAAGAGTTTCTCAGACAAACAAAAACTAAAGGAGTTCATGAACATTAAACCAGCACTGCAAGAAATATTAAAGAGGATTCTTTGAGTAGAAATGAAAGACCATAAATGAGAGTATAAGAAGTAAAAATCAAAAAAGGCAGTAAAAATAAGTACTTCTGTAAAAATTTGTCAAAGAATTCATAAAATAAAAGGACACCATATGGTGTCCATAAAAAAAAATATGACAACATACACCTAAAATGTTGGAGGGGAGAGGAGTAAATAATGGGTTCTGACAGAAGTGACCATCAACTTCATGTAGCCTAATATATGCAGAAGATGTTATATACAAACATAATGGTTACCACAAACCAAAAACCAGTAATAGATATGCAAAGAATAATAAAAGGGAATCCAAGTGTATCACTAAGAAAGCCAACAAATCATGGAAAATAGAGAAGAGAGGATCAGAGAAAAACTACAAAAACAACCACAAAACAAGTGATAAAATGGCAATAAATACAGACCTATTGATAATTACTTTGAATGTAAATGAACTAAACACTCGAGTCAAAAGACATAGGGCGACAGACTGGATTAAAAAAGAAGACCCTGGAGTGTCTAGCTGGCACAGTTGAAAGAACATGTGACTCTTGACACTGGGGTCATGAATTTGAGCCCCATGTTGCTTGTAGATATTACTAAAAAAGAAATAAATAAACTTTTTTAAAAACTTTGAAAAAATAAAAGACCCATCTATATGCTGCCTACAAGAGACTGTTTTCAGACCTAAGGATGCCTGCACAGTGAAAATGAGGGGACGGAGAAACCATTTATCATGCAAACAGATTTCAAAAGAAAGCCAGTTTAACAATATTTATATTGGACAGAATAGACTTTAAAACAAACTCATGGCTAACATCACACTCAATCACAAAAAAACTGAGAGCTTTTTTGTAAGGTCAGGAACAAGACAAGGCTGTCTGTCCACTCTCTCACCACTTTTATTCAACATGGTACTGGAAGTCCTAGCCACAGCAATCAGACAACAAAAAGAAATAAAAGACATCCAAATTGATAAGGAAGAAGTAAAACTTTCACTATTTGCAGATTATATAATACTATTTATAGAAAACCCAAAAGACCTTACCAAAAAAGCTACTAGATCTGACAGATGAATTCAGTAAAGTCATAGGATATAAAATCAATGTTCAGAAATGTGTTGCTTTCCTAGACACTAATAATGAAGCAGCAAAAAGTGAAATTAAGAAAACAATCCCATTTACAATTGCACCAAAAACAATAAAATATCTAGGAATAAACTTATACAAGGAGGTGAAAGACCTGTACTCTGAAAACTATAAAACACTTATGAAAGAAATTTAAGATGGTAAAAAGGAATGGAAAGATATTCTATGCTCATGGGTTGGAAGAACTAATATTGTTAAAATGTCTATACTATGCAAAGCATACTCCACATTTAATGCAATCCCGATCAAAATACCAACACCATTTTTCACAAAACTAGAAGAAACAACCCTAAAATTTGTATGGAACCACAAAAGACCCCGAATAGCCAAAACAGTGTTGAAAAAAAAAAGCAAAGCGGGAGGTATCACAATTCTGGACTTCAAGTTATACTACAAAGCTGAAATAATCAGAACAGTTTGGTACTGGCATATAGATAGGCACACAGATCAATAGAAAAAAATAGAAAACCCCAAAATAAACCCACCATTATATGGACAATTAATCTTCAACAAAGGAGGAATGAATATCCAATGGGAAATGGACAGTCTTTTTAACAAATGGTGTTGGGAAAACTGGACAGCTACATGCAAAAGAATCAAACTGTACCACTTTCCTTCACCATACAGAAAAATAAACAAAGTGGATTAAAAACCTAAATTTGAGGCCTGAAACCATAAAACTCCTAGAAGAGAGCACAGGTAGTAATCTCTGCAACATCAGCCATAGCAACATTTTTCTAGATATGTCTCCTGAGGCAAGGGAAACAAAAGCAAAAATAAATGATTGGGACTTCATCAAAATAAAATGCTTCTGCACAGTGAAGGAAATAATCAACAAAAAAGGTAACTTACGGAATGGGATAAGATATTTTCAAATGACATATCTGATAAAGAGTCAGTATCCAAATTATATAAAGAACTGATAACAACTCCACACCCCAAAAACGAATAATCCAATTAAAAAATGGCAGAAGACATGAACAGACATTTCTCCAAAGATGTACGAATGGCCAACAGACATATGGAAAGATGCTCAACATCACTCATCATCAGGGAAATACAAATCAAAACTACAATAAGATATCACCTCACACCTGTCAGAATGGCGAAAATCAAAAACCCAAGAAACAACAGGTGTTGTGAGGATGTGAAGGAAAAGGAACCCTTGGTGGGAATGCCAACTAGTGCAGCCACCGTGGAAAACAGTATGGAAGTTACTTAAAAAGTTAATAATAAATAATAATAATAATAAATAGTTAATAATAGTACTCCCCTAAGATCCAGTAACTGCACCACTGGGTATTTACATAAAAAAATACAAAAACACTAATTGAAAGAAATACATGCACCCCTATGTTTACTGCAGCATATATACGTATATACAATATCCGAATTATGGAAGGAGCCCCTGTGTCCACTGAGAGATGAATGGATAAAGAGGTGGTAAATATATATGATGGAATATGATTTACCATAAAAAAGAATGAAATCTTGCCATTTGCAACAACATGGATAGATCCAGAGAATATAATAGTAAGCAAATTAAATTAGTGGGAGAAAACAAATGCCATATGATTTCACTTGTATGTGGAATTTAAGAAACAAAACAGATGAGCAAAGGAAAAATAAACAGTGAAAGAGAGAGAGAGAGAGAGAAATCAAGAAACATACTCTTTCCTATGGAGAACAAACTGATGGTTACCAGAGGGGACGTTGTTGGGGGGATGGGTTAAATAGGTGATGGGGATGAAAGAATACACTTATCTTGGGGAGCACTGAGTAATGTATAGAATTGTTGAATCACATTTATTTATTTATTTATTTATTTATTTCTAAATAAAGCAGGAGAAGGGACAGTGGGAGAGGGAGAGAATCTCCAGCAGACTTCTCGTTGATCATGGAGCCGATGCAGTGCTCCATCTCAAGACCCTGAGATCATGACTTGAGCCAAAATCAAGAGTTGGATGCTTAACTGACTGAGGCACCCAGGTGCCCCATATCACCATATTTTATACCTGAAACTAACATAGCACTGTATGTTAACTATATGGAATTAAATTTAAAAAATTAAAGATTTTAAAAAATAAGTAAGCTTTTAACCCATATTTTCACACACACCTGTGTGTATATATATTATATATATATATATATATATATATATATATATATATATATATATACACATATATACGTGTATATATACACAGGTGTGTGTGTATATTTTTTAGTTTTCTTCAGCCAAAGTTAGTTTACATTTTCTGAGCCCATTCTGCTTAGAGATGATCTGTTTGAGGTCTATTTCCCATATCCTTCCCCTCAACCCTGTGATTTTCCCCAGGATTGAAACCACATTCTAGAAAGCTCATATAGTCAAAGCTTCATTGCAGTAATGTAATTATTTTCTTTCTGAAATAATTCATAGGCATACTTTGTCCCCATAAAACAGGGATTTGTTATAGTACTGTTTATCTTAGAAACCTTTTATATTAGCAGCCGATAATGTCTAATTTATTTCCCTGAGTGGTAGTTGCATATTTTTGTTGCCCTTGGTAAGTCATTGAACCTTGTTTTTGCACACTGGTGCCTCTTCAGTACTGGGTTTCAAGATACAAATTCTTTGCATACTTCAATTCCATAATGTTCTAGCAGTGGTGTGAGGCACAAAAAGAATGCTAAAGATGTCTGGAAGTTCTTGGAGTCTGTTTTTTCTCCCTTGTAGGAAAAATCAAATCAAGCACTAGTAATGTCCAGGTTATTCAAATAAATATAATAGGTGTAAGCCTAAAAGAATAGCAATTTTTGGAACCACATTGTACTGTACCCGCAAGTCAGGGCTTTCATCCTGGATGCAGTACCACGAACTGAACTACTGAACTGGTTGTGCTCCTCTGGATTATGCCTCTGAACTGGTAGTTTTCCCCTGGCAATTGGTCTGTGCCTGTACCACCATCACTACTTCTTTATCCTGGGAAAGGAGGAAGAGATGAACTCAAACTACCAGAAGTAGTTAGTTGAGGAGCTCCAATTACATTCCCAACATTGACCACTAGGAATGCTCGTAGCCAACCTCAGATAATGTCCTACATTCACCTTTTAATTATTGTGGCTACTTTTTTATAAGAGATTTCTCTTCTCTTTTGTCTCCAAAGCAAAAGAAAGCAGACAAATAAGCTGAAAAGCTCATGAAGTCAGGAATCTTTGGTTCTTTGAGGTACCCCAAGTGCCTAGAGTAGTGGCTGATTCACAAAAGATACTTACAAGACATTTATGGATTGGTTGAATAAATGGTGGTGACTATGTTTCAGCATAGAGGAATTCACTACAGCAGCATAATACAAAGGTGTTAAGGCTTTGCATGCTGACTGAAGGTAGTGTGGGCCTCATCCTATATACAGTGAAATATTATTATTGCCAAAACTGTCATATTATTTCCACTTTCAGCTTCACAAGTGAAATATTGTTTATAGGAAAAACATGGAGAATAATATTTTGATAATTTTTTCTTACAGTAATTAATTAATTAATGTGATCCCTTCCCCCCACCCTGCATATTTTGAAAATTGATTGCCTTTGGCTTTTTATTCTATGTTGTCCTCATTTTCTGAGTGATTTGGAAATAAGCCTGACCATAAGCGTTATTAACCCAATGTCTGGCACTTACGTTGAGTTATTTTTAAGTTCGATTGAGGTCCAAGTAGACCAGTGGTAGCAGCAGTTGGGCCAGAAGCAATAAATAAATGATAGATAGATAGATAGATATAAATAATTAAATGAATAATAAATCAATGGTAAAAGGTCTTCTAACTATTTGTGGAATTTTTCCATATTTTAAAATGTATCTACTCATATCTATCTTTTTAAAAAATATATATGGTTTTTGCCTTTGGTGTGTTACTTAAAAAACCCTTGCCAACCCAACAATAATGTGCAAACTCAATTATAATTACTTCCGCTTTTTATAATAAAATTGTTAGCTTTTATGCACAGGACTTGAGAATCTAATTTTATCTTTTTACAGTTGGTTATTCAGTTATCATAACACTCATTTAGGCTGCCATTCTATCTTCACCCAATTTTATTTGTGCCTAGAATTATTTCCAAAAGTTCTACTGTGTTAAATTAATCTTTCTGTTTATTTCTGCTAAAGAAGCACATTATTTGAATTATTTGAGTTTTATTACACATTTTAATGTCTGGTTAGACTATAACACCCCCGTATTGCTTTTAAAATGTTCTTTCTTTTTTTTCGTGTTTATTCATCCAGATGAACTTTAAAAGACTTTTTTTTTCAATTCCACCATCCATTCTATATTTTTTGTGGCTGCATTTATTATATAATCTTGTTTGAGCAAACGTGATATTTTCTCATATAGAGAATATATGTTCCATTTATCCACATCTTTAATCATATCTCTCAGAAAATCCTGTAGTTTTTAATTTTCCTTACTTCCTTGTTACTACGTATTTTTGAACAAACATTAAGTACCTACTGTATGCCAAGAACTGGAATTAGCCACTGGGATATAGTTCTGGGCTTTGAACACGAACGACTTCACGAATGACTTGACTTTCTTGTCTCAAGTTACATATTACTGGGCAATAAAGAGACTAAACAACATATTACAATAAAAGGGCACGGATGTTACAGAGAGCACACATGAAGATGCCACCTAAAGGAATGAATAATGGGAGGCAAAAGCGAACAGTGGTGAGAGCCTGGGGTTGAAACAGGCACTGAGCACACCAGAGGAAGCCTGGAAGGGGAGGGAGGCCTGCGGGTGGGGCCAGATGTTGAAGGTCTGTCTGCACTGTGCCATCTTAAGGAGGTCAGAGTTTATTTTAAGGGCAATGGAGGAGTACCAGGGCTCAGGTAGAGAAATGGCCTAATCATATTTGCATTTTTGAAAATTTTCTTTAGTTATGCAGTTGATAATTGATTAGAATGGAGTAAGAATAGAGACAAAAGACTTTCTAAGAGACTGTTAAAAGATTCATGCCGGACATGATGAATGTACTAAAGAACGGCCAGTGAGGAGGGAAAAAGCGACAGTTAGCTAAAACCTGATTCCTCTTCACAGAATTGAAGTAAGACAAACTAATATTTATCCCCACAAGGTAATAAAATAGCAAATGGTATAGCTGAACCAAAGCTTCCTGTTCTCTGAAGATGATTAGCTTGGAAGCACTGAATTGCACTTGACCAAAAAGGACTCTGGAATAATTTTAGATGGAGTACCATGTAATCTAATAGGTCTCCTTATTTGTGGGAGTAGAAAATGAGAAAGAATATATCCTGACTCCAAAAGCAGGGGACTAATGTTTGGGATGCCTACCAATCTTAGCATATCATTTAGACAAATTTCTTAATAATCTAGAGTTAGAATATAATACTTGGTTACTTTGTTTAGCCTAAGTATTTGAATTGTCTCAACTTTCATGGAAAGGCGATAAGCAAACAAACAAACTTGATCCAAGTAGGAAAAAAAAACCTTGAGTAAATCAATAATCACCAAACACATTTTTTAAAGTTTCTAATATTACTATGGGTTTGTTATTATGTTTTTCATAAAAAAAAATAGCACACACAGTAAAGCTGAATACAGATAGCTCAGAAAAAGTAACACATGTTACTTAAGATGCATAAATTCTAAGTAAAATATTAGTAAATTGCCTACAGTATTACGGAAAAGCAATTTGCAATGACCAAAAAATTGTTTTAAGAATAGATTATAATTAGGAAATCATTACCATAATTTACAATATCAAATTAGCAGACACAGAAAAGATACACAATAAACTCCAAACATAACAGGAAGTTAAAACCTTGGGATGAAAGATACTAACAAGTAACATTTTATTCAAAGATGCAATGTAGCCTAAATGAAACCTACAAAATCAAGAGACAAACTTTTCTCAAAAGACTTTTATCAGCTTTATGCTCACATTCACCCTTCTTTTGGCCTGATGCTGTCCGGCCAGCCCTGCCTAATCAAAAGTGTCCCTTCGGGGATTTACGACCGGTTTTCACGCTGTCAGTCTCCCTTAGCAAGACCACTTTTTCTGGACAGGTGAGTTAGTGGGGACTGGGCCCTCTGAAACTGCATGCTCAGCACCCAGTCTTACAGCTGTTCTCAATCACTGCCATCGTTAGAGGTTCTTTCAAGGCCATGGCTAAAGGGGCCGTGGCACTCAGCGGTGACAAATGAGTGGACCGTGGGTGACAACACATCAAGTAGTGAAAGGCAAAAGGAACTCTGACTTACAGAACGAGAGCATATAGTATCACATTCATATAAATCCTCTCCGCGCCACGATTGCAAGACGAGTAATATTCCTAACAGCAAAGAGAATCCTTCCACACACCACCTATTCCTGAGGTATCCTGGAACATCAATCCTCCAGCAAAGATTTGCCTTCAGCCGGGCTGGGCCACACCCAGAACATGGAGCAGCCTTTCAAAAGATTTTGGAGATTTTTCTTCAGCTTAATTTTGTATTAAAATTAGATTCTACTTTGAAACATGAAGTAACTGAAGTAACTAATTTTCAATGCTTCGATGAAAAGTTTGCCAACCCTAATTAACTCCTCCAGCATAGAAATATTGTTTCAGTTGGCTCAGAAATATGTCTATAAGAATCGTGAAAAGAAATTAAGCCCTATTAGTGTTACAGTTGGTAACAAAAAAAGGCAAGCAGAAAAATCAAACCTTGAACAAGGGTGAATGTTAACCGAGAGGCTGAAACAAAGGCTGTGAGTCAAGAATATCACGGTCATTTACAATTTATTAGCTAATGTTGCATGCACACGTCATTCTTCTTTTATATCACATATTAATTTCTGAGTGTTCCAAATGTTCGAAACAAAAGATAGCCTAATTAAAAAAACAGACACGCACACACAACAAGCCTTTTAAATATGTTTTCACAATCAAATATTTAAGTGGCATGGAGTAGGTGTTTGTAATGCTTTCTTCCCAAAGGGTGCTGTGAAAATTAAAAAGAGAAAGAGAAAAGATTAAATAACCAAAATAACATAAAATCCTTTTAGTCACAATACTTTCCCCACCATTCAATGGCTGTGCTCCTTCAAATCAGAAGATGGTCCATTTGTTTCTTCAACTAATGAATTAAAGTTAATCATATTTGATTGAACAGTGCTGAGAGAAATAGAAATGCATTATTCTTCAAAAATAATTGTTTCACTCTAATGTTCTTAAAGTCACTCACATTTCACTGTAAACCTCTTTTTTTCTACAATATTTCATACTGCATGAAATTGCCATTCCTAATAGCAAATAATAATGCTCTTTTAATGAATGTGTCTTTATAAAATAATTGAAATAATAGAAAAGTCTTAACAAAAATCAAATTGTCAGTGTTGGAAGCAGAAGAAATCATCTTTTGTCTGACACACCAGAGACCCTAGCTTCAGGGGGGTGCCACCAATACTTGCCATGGTCAAACCTCATCTGAGTTCTCAACCCTGTTTGGAGCGTTCTCATCGTCCTTACAGTGAGAAGCCCCCAGTTTCTGTCCTTGTTCCAGTAGTTGATATTCTCATTCGCAACGCATAGAAATCATCTCTTTAAAAATCTCTGCACAATCTTATACTTCTTGTGTTTGGGTTTGTCCTACTTCGTTCACATTTTGGTATATGTATTGTATTTTGTTTCATTTTAGAAGCTGAAATGAGTAGGAAAATAAAGCTTTCATTTTTGATTGTACAAGTTGTTCCTGAGTGTATTTTACATGCATTTAATATCAAAGTTAAAAAATAGTATTTATTGGCTCCCTTCTATAAAATATGAGGACTATGTTTGCTTCCTGCTCACATACTTCAACCTTGTTTTGGTCTACAGTAACTTAATATTCCTGACATACCCACTCTAAAAAACATATTCAGAGAAGGACTATATTTCTCAGAGACCACAAATCTCTGCCCCTGTTTTTATGCCATGGATTTCTCCCCATCACTTCTACGTTGGGTTTTTCCAAAAAGGATGGCAGCACATCACAGGTGGCAACTTACCCCTTCAAAAGTTCCAGCAACACACTAATAATGTGCAAAAATAGTAGGAAAATGTATTAATACAGGACACCAAGGGCTTAGTATTATCTTTCAATGTTTTGTTCATACTGTTGGTGGTTGTGGGCAGCTGTACGGTCTTCCCTCACAACTTGCAGAAAAGTGAAATACATTTTCTTGGAGAGAGTAAAGTCCACACACAATAAATAGCATTAATCATTCATGGGAGTGTGTCAAGATTCTGTCAATGTTTGAAAACTTTGCCCAAACCCCCGTCACTGTGACCCCAGTCTAATCTCAGAAAACTTGACCAGAATAGGAGTATAAGTGATATGTACAAATTATAACAAATATATCGGTGTAATGGCATTGTGCCCCTAGACAAAGTAACTGTGTGGGATCACGGAACACAGACAGCCAGTGTCAGTGTCTTCACGATCCTCTATGCATGGTCCCAGGAGGGAGAGAACGTCTTCAGAAAGACCCAAGCCCATGTACTATATCAAGTACATCGCTCTGGTAGATCATAAAGGTGTAGCTCTCTCTTCATTCCTTATTCAAAGGCAGACATTCTACCATAACAGCTTCCATCAATTGTATTCATTTAAAAAATGCCTTTATCATTTCCCTCAGTCTGTTCAGCCTGACCGATGCACTTCTCATCATGAATTCACAAGTTATCATTTTACCTATCATACCCTATCAGCTAGTTTAATGCGAGCCTGTGGTGAAAGACGAGTCTTCCCTTAGCTAACTGACAAAGCCTGGATTCTGAGGGTAGAAGGCAAGGGCCAGAACCACAGTGGTGATCCCTCTGGATATTTAAGACCTTGAGAGTCTACCTGGTAGCCAGCAGCTTTGTTTTTCATCCCATAACTGTCGCCTTTTTGCCACCAAATGATGCCATTTGGACTGTAATGAATATCAGAATGTTTGCTATATATAGTGCCAATTACACAAGATCAGGAAAATATTGAAGAGTTTAATGATACCACATGAAGTCAGAGTTAGGTCTTATGCAAAGAACTTCTTACAGAGCTATGATAACTGAACTGGGCTACCCCTGCTTTGGCAAACACTTTCATATGAGAGACATTTTCATGTTCCCTTCTCATCTGATCTTTCCCATGGCTACTCTAGTCCTCTCCAGCAAGTCTCTCTAAATTCAAATCTTGGGCCACAGTTTTGATAAGTTCTCTCAGGGGCTCTTGATGCAAACATTCTTTTAAAAAATAAATAGTGGTTTCTTATGACATACAAAATAATTTTATTTCTTTGGCATCTATAACACCTTCTTTGGTAATTTTGGCCCTGATGAATTTTCCAAAATCATCTTTTCCTTTACTTATGACATTACACCTTTTAACTAAGCTGAACTACAGAAATTCCAAGTGTGTCAAGATATTTCACTGCACTTTTTTCCTGCACACTCTCCTCCCTCTGTATAAACATCTTCCCCTGGCTCCTTGTTTTCTTTCAGATCAATCCTTACCTGCTTCCCAACACCCAGTGCAAGACTCTGCTCTTCTCTGCTTCCTTTGAAACACCACTGATCCAGCCACATGTGGTTGCATGTCTATACCACATTCAGACTGAAATCCTTGGCCAAAAATGCTAGCTCTTATTCAGTCTTGTTTACCTAGCTCTCATTCTGGTGCCTGTACGATAACTCACTTCAGTGAACACTTATGGAACTGAACTGGAAACCTGAAGTCTGTTCTTCATTATTTTCCCACGGCCCACCCCACCCAAGGGGGGTGACTGTAAAAGCTAGCATTGTTATTCCCATCCAGACAATTGATGGAAGCCTTGTTTAGATAATTGGCAAAGCAAGGATATGTTGATTTATTTTTGGCTTTGGGTGCTAATGATTTCAACTGGTCAGATGTTTTTATGTGTTATAAAATGAGGCATGAGGAGGCAAAGTTACTCACATCACTCCTCACTCTTACTAAGCTTGAAGGCTAGCAGATATGAAAGGTGGGTTCCAGTCTCTGATGTGCCACAGTGGAGTTTTGTGACCTAAATACTTGTCAATCTTTCTGAGATTTTGAATGCATTACAAGGTTTGGGAGTAACGTGGAGAGGAAAGGCAAAAGAAATATAGAAGAAAAATTATACTTCCTTATAATTTACAGCTCATTGACAAGTACTTGGGATAGGCAGAGTGACCTTCCTCAAGGAGCTTAGCTGCCTCAATGTTGATACTTTGCTAGAGGCAAAAGGCAACCTTAGCTTGACATTAGCCTGACCTCCAGCATCCTGTAAAAATCTCTTTGGAAACTTCCTTTATCTCTAATCCCCAAGCTATATGTTAGCAATCATCCTCCAACAATATGGCCCACTGATATGAATCTGAAGGGCCCCTTGACTAAGGTTTTACCAGATGGTAGTAAATGACCTTTTCTTAACAACAGCTAGCCCCTCAAGGTCCTTGAAACTTTGCTTCCAAATTCCTTAGAGACTTACACTATCCCTAAACCCCTCCCATCTTAAAATATAATCAACCACTCCTCACCCACCCCCCCATGCAGCTCTTTCTGCCCATGGTCTGGTCCCATGCTAATTTAATAAAACCACCTTTATTTCATGGAAGACATCTCAAGAATTCCTTCTTGACTGTTTGCTCCCAAACCGAAATATTTCACATCATGAAGAGTGAAATCACTTATATTTTATTCCCCATCGAACTATGCAATTGTCTGGTTCACTAATATTTAATATAATATCATGTAAAAGATTATTTTCTGTTCAAATCTGAGTTTTTCTTCCATGACCCATTGAAAGTGCACAATTGTGTTAATGGCCTGATTTGCAAATTATTTCTATGGCTTTCTCTAATAAGAAGTAGACAATCTTTCAATAGTCATGATCCAAATTGAAATAGCTCAAAAGCTAAGCCTTCTTAAATCATTTATAGGCAATTTTCTATCCTACAAATTCTAGGAAAAGTTTTTCAAACTTTAAGTAGAAAACAGTCAAAAGAGAGAAGCTTCTAAATAGCTTTATCTACTTGGCTATCACAAAAATTATGGCAAATAGAATAGATGCCTCCCTGTTAAATTTATGTCTTGATGAAATAAATATGATCATCACTGGGGGTGGAGCAAGATGGCGGAGGAGTAGGAGACCTGGATTTCGTCTGGTCTCAGGAATTCAGCTGAATAGGGATCAAACCATTCTGAACACCTACGAACTCAACAGGAGATCAAAGAGGAGAGTAGCAACAACTCTCTGAACAGAGCAGCGACCCCTTTCTGGAAGGTAGGACGTGCGGAGAAGTGAATCCGAGGCGATATTCGGGAGGATAGACGGCGGGGGAGGGGCCTCCGTCGGCCGCTTCTGGCAAGTGCTAGAGCCGCGGGGCACAAAATCGGACCTTTTAGAAGCCGGCTCCGCTGAGGGACGTCGCTCCACTGGCTAAGCGGGGCGTGGAATCCTCCCAGGACACTGTGGTCTCAGGACCCCCGGGGTCACAGAAAGACCGGGGGTGCCTGAGTGCGGCAGAGCTCCCAGGGATCGGAGCGGGGAAGCCGGCTGCAGAGACGGAGCCGAGGCGCGGGCTCTCAGCTCGGGGTGGCCATAAACTGTGATCTGCGGCCCAGTCGGGCCACTGCTCCTCCAGCAGGGACCCAACAAGCGGCAGATCCGGGGAGACTCCCCTTCCTCCCTCAGGAGGAGCGGCGCGGGAGCGCACCGCAGGGATCTGCTGGGTTTGCAGACTCCACACGGGGTCGGGTGTCAGAGATAGAAATGCTCGGTCACAGGTCGGGTGAGCGCGGAGTGCGGCCTGAGACCGGGGACACAGGAGTGACTGCTTTTCTCTGGGGGCGCACTGAGGAGTGGGGCCCCGAGTTCTTGGCTCCTCTGGGCGGAGATTGGGAGGCTGCCATTTTCACTCTCATCCTCCAAAGCTCTACCGAGAGCTTGCAGGGAACAAAAGCTCCCGAGAGCAAACCCGAGCAGATTGCTTAGCCCAGACCAGCAAGGACAGGGCAATTCCACCTCCGGCAAAGACATTTGGGAACCACGGCAACAGACCCCTCCCCCAGAAGATCAACACGAACAGCCAGCAAGCCAAGACCAAGTTTACGGATCAAGGAGAACAGGAGAACTCCAGCGCTAGGGGAATACTGCACATAGAATTCATGGCTTTTTTACCATGATTTGTTAGTCTTTCAAAGTTAATTTTTTTAACTGTTCTTTTTTTAATTTTTCTCTTTCCCTTTTTGAAGCAACATCTTATCAATCCGTTTTTTAAAAAAACATTTTTATTTTTCATTTTTAGAGTCATATTATAACCCTTCATAGTAGGTTACCCTTATTTTTGGCATATATATATAAGTTGTTCTCTCTTTAAAATATTGAGATACAGTTTCTTCTAACATATCAAAATATACCCTAAATCTCTAGTGTATGGCTTTTTTCCAGTCTCCTGCCTGATCACATTCTCTCCCCTTTTTTTTCTTTCTTTCCTTTTTTTTTTTAAATTCTCTTCTTTATTTTTCAAACACCTTCTGATCAATTCATTTTTTAAAATTTTTTATAATTTTCATCCTTACACTCATATTCCATCCCTTCATCATATCAACCCTTATTTAATAAATATATAAGTCTTTCTTTCTTTAAAATTTTAGGAGGCACTTTCTTCTAACAGACCAAAATACACCCAAAATCTCGTGTGTGGCACTTATCTATGCACCAGCCTGATCATATTTGATCATATTCTTTTTTTTTGTTTCGTTCTGTTGTTGTTTGTTTATATCTTTTTCTTTGTTTTCTCTTTCTTTTTTCCATCTTTCCCTTTCTTTTCCCCTGGATTCAGGCCTTTCTGATTTGTTTACGGTATATTTTGTGGGGACGTTGTTAACCTATTAGCATTTTGTTCTCTCATTCAACTGTTCTCCTCTGGACAAAATGACAAGATAAAAAAAATCACCTCAACAAAAAGAACAAGAGGTAGTACCGTCTGCCAGGGACCTACTCAATAAGACATTAGTGCGATGTTGGTCCTAGAGTTCAGAATCATGATTTTAAAGATACTAGCTGGGCTTGAAAAAAGCACGGAAGTTATTAGAGAAACCCTTTCTGGAGAAATAAAAGAACTAAAATCTAACCAAGTCGAAATCAAAAAGGCTATTAATGAGGTACAATAAAAAATGGGGACACTAACTGCTAGGATAAATGAGGCAGAAGAGAGAATCAGTGATATAAAAGACCAAATGATGGAAAACATGGAAGCTGAGAAAAAGAGAGATAAACAACTGCTGGATCACGAAAGCAGAATTTGAGAGATAAGCGATACCATAAGATGAAACAACATTAGAATAATTGGGATCCCAGAAGAAAAAAAAAGACAGAGGGGCAGAAGGTATATTGGAGCAAATAATAGCAGAGAACTTCCCTAATGTGGGGAAGGAAACAGGCATTAAAATGCAGGAGGCACAGAGAACCCCTCTCAAAATCAATAAAAATAGGTCAACACCCCAACATTTAATAGTAAAACTTACGAGTCTCAGTGACAAAGAGAAAATCTTGAAAGCAGCTCGGGAGAACAGATATGTAACATATAATGGTAGAAACATTAGATTGGCAACAGACCTATCCACAGAGACCTGGCAGGCCAGAAAGGACTGGCATGATAACTTCAGAGCACTAAACGAGAAAAATATGCAGCCAAGAATACTATATCCAGCTAGGCTGTCATTGAAAATATAAGGAGAGAAAAAGGTTCCAGGACAAATAAAAACTAAAGGAATTTACAAACACAAAACCAGCTCTACAAGAAATATTGAAAGGGGTCCTCTAAGCAAAGAGAGAGCCTAAAAGCAGCATAAATCAGAAAGGAACACAGACAATATACAGTCACAGTCACCTTACAGGCAATACAATGGCACTAAATTCATATCTTTCAATAGTTACCCTGAATGTAAATGGGCTCAATGCCCCAATCAAAAGACACAGGCTATCAGATTGGATTAAAAAACAAGACCTATCAATATGCTGTCTGCAAGAGACTCATTTTAGACCCAAAGACACCCCCAGATTGAAAGTGAAGGGGTGGAAAACCATTTACCATGCTAATGGACACCAAAAGAAAGGTGGGGTGGCAATCCTTATATCAGGCAAATTAGATTTTAAAACAAAGACTGTAATAAGAGATGAGGAAGGACACTCTATCCTACTTAAAGTGTCTATCCAACAAGAAGACCTAACAATTGTAAATATCTATGCCCCAACAGGAGAGCAGCCAATTATATAAAGCAATTAATAACAAAAGCAAAGAAACACATTGACAACAATACAATAATAGTGGGGGATTTAACACCCCCCTGACTGAAATGGACAGATCATCTAAGCAAAAGATCAACAAGGAAATAAAGACTTTAAATGAAACACTGGACCAAATGGACTTCACAGACATATTCAGAACATTCCATCCCAAAGCAACGGAATACACATTCTTCTCTAGTGCCCATGGAACATTCTCAGAATAGATCACATCCTAGGTCACAAATCAGGTCTCAACCGGTACCAAAAGACTGGTATTAGTCCCTGCATATTTCAGACCACAATGCTTTGAAACTAGAACTCAATCACAAGAGAAAATCAGAACGAATTCAAATACATGAAGGCTAAAGAGCATCCTACTGAAGAATGAATGGGTCAACCAGGAAATTAAAGACGAATTAAAAAAATTCATGGAAACCAATGAAAATGAAAACACAACTGTTCAAAATCTTTGGGATACAGCAAAGGCAGTCCTAAGAGGAAAGTATATAGCATTACAAGCTTTTCTCAAGAAACAAGAAAGGTTTCAAATACAAAACCTAACCCTACACCTAAAGGAGCTAGAGAAAAGAAAAGCAAATAAAGCCTAACCCAGCAGGAGAAGAGAAATAATAAAGATAAGGGCAGAAATCAATGAACTAGAAACCAAAAGAACAGTAAAACAGATCAATGAAACTAGGAGCTGGTTCTTTGAAAGAATGAACAAGATTGATAAACCGCTGGCCAGACTTATCCAAAAGAAAAGAGAAATGACCCAAATCAACAAAATCATGAATGAAAGAGGAGAGATCACAACCAACACCAAAGAAATACAAACAATTATAAGAACATAATATGAGCAACTCTATGCCAGCAAATTAGATAAGCTGGAAGAAATGGATGCATGCCTAGAGATGTATCAACTACTAAAATTGAACCAGGAAGAAATAGAAAACCTGAACAGACCTATAACCACTAATGAAATGGAAGCAGTCATCAAAAATCTCCCAACAAACAAAAGCCCACCAGGGCCAGATGGCTTCCCGGGGGAATTCTAACAGACATTTAAAGAAGAATTAATACCTATTCTCCTGAAACTGTTCCAAAAAATAGAAATGGAAGGAAAACTTCCAAACTCATTTTATGAGGCCACCATTACCTTGATCCCAAAACCAGACAAAGACCCCATCAAAAAGGAGAATTACAGACCAATGTCCTTGATGAGCATGGATGCAAAAATTCTCACCAAAATAATAGCCAATAGGATCCAACAGTATATTAAAAGGATTATTCACCATGACCAAGTGGGATTTATCCTTGGGCTGCAAGGGGTTAGTTCAACATCCGCAAATCAATCAATGTGATACAATATATTAACAAAAGAGAGAACAAGAGTCATATGATCCTCTCAATAGATGCAGAAAAAGCATTTGAAAAGTACAGCACCCTTTCTTGATCAAAACTCTTCAGAGTATAGGAATAGATACTTTTATGATATTGAGAGTGAGGGGGTGGAAGACACAAAGAAATGGAAAAACGTTCCATGCTCATTGTTTGGAAGAACAAATATTGTGAAGATGTCAATGCTACCTAGAGCAATCTACACATTCAATGCAATCCCCATCAAAATACCATCCACTTTTTTCAAAGAAATGGAACAAATAATCCTTAAATTTGTATGGAACCAGAAGAGACCCCAAATAGCCAGAGGAATCTTGAAAAAGAAGAGCAAAGCTGGCGGCATCACAATTCCGGACTTCCAGCTCTATGACAAAGCTGTCATCATCAAGACAGTATGGGACTGGCACAAAAACAGACACATAGGTCAACGGAACAGAATCGAGAGCCCAAAAATGGACCCTCAACTCTATGGTCAACTCATCTTTGACAAAGCAGGAAAGAATGTCCAATGGCAAAAAGCCAGTCTCTTCAACAAATGGTGTTGGGAAAATTGGACAACCACATGCAGAAGAATGAAACTGGACTATTTCCTTACACCACACACAAAAATAGACTCCAAATGGTTGAAAGACCTAAATATGAGACAGGAGTCCATCAAAATCCTAAAGGAGAACACAGGTAGCAACTTCTTCGACCTCAGCCGCAGCAACTTCTTCCTAGAAACATCGCCAAAGGCAAGGGAAGCCAGGGCAAAAATGAACTATTGGGATTTCATCAAGATAAAAAGCTTTTGCACAGCAAAAGAAACAGTCCACAAAACCAAAAGACAACCGACAGAATGGGAGAAAATATTTGCAAATGACATATCCGATAAAGGGCTAGTATCCAAAATCTCTAAAGAACTTATCAAACTCAAGACCCAAAGAACAAATAATCCAATCAAGAAATGGGCAGAAGATATGAACAGACATTTTTCCAGAGAAGACATCCAAATGGCCAACAGACACATGAAAAAGTGCTCAACATCACTCAGCATCAGGGAAATCCAAATCAAAACCTCAATGAGATACCACCTCACACCAGTCAGAATGGCTAAAATTAACAAGTCAGGAAATGACAGATGTTGGCAGGGATGCGGAGAAAGGGGAACCCTCCTACACCATTGGTGGGAATGCAAGCTGGTGCAACCACTCTGGAAAACAGTATGGAGGTTCTTCAAAAAGTCGAAAATAGATCTACCATATGATCCAGCAATTTCACTACTGGGTATTTACCCCAAAGATACAAATGTAGGGATCCGAAGGGGTACGTGCACCCCGATGTTTATAGCAGCAATGTCCACAATAGCCAAAGTGTGGAAAAAGCCAAGATGTCCATCGACAGATGAATGGATAAAGAAGTTGTATATATACACAATGGAGTATTATCCATCATCAAAAGGAATGAGATCCTGCCATTTGTAAGGACGTGGATGGAACTGGAGGGTGTTATGCTGAGTAAAATAAGTCAATCAGAGAAAGACATGCATCATATGACCCCACTGATATGAGGAATTCTTAATCTCAGGAAACAAACTGAGGGTTGCTGGAGTGGGGGTGGGGTGGGAGGGATGGGGTGGCTGGGTGATAAATATTGGGCAGGGTATGTGCTATGGTGAGCACTGTGAACTGTGCAAGACTGTTGAATCACAGATCTGTACCTCTGAAACAAATAATGAAATATATGTTAAGAAAAAGAAAAAGAAAAAGAAGATAGCAGGAGAGGAAGAATGAAGGGGAGTAAATCGGAGGGGGAGACCATCCATGGGAGACGATGGACTCTGAAAAACAAAGGAGGTTTCTAGAGGGGAGGAGGGTAGGGGGATGGGTTAGCCTGGGTATTAAACCATGGGTATTAAAGAGGGCATGTTCTGCGTGGAGCACTGTGTGTTATGCACAAACAATGAATCATGGAACACTACATCAAAAACTAATGATGTAATGTATGGTGATTAACATAACAATAAAAAAATTTAAAGGAAAAAAGCTATTCTTCCTGATGAACTCGAGAATTACTTCTCAAGTTGGTCCAACATCTTTAATCTTTCAAATGGGACTGTATTAAACTTAAAAAGTAATTTGGGAAGAATTCATATCTCGACAATATTTCATCTTTTCACTCTTGAGCATGGTATACCTTTCCATTTTGTCCAATCCTCTGTATCTCTGAATAAAGGTTTGTAGCATTCTTCACATAATTTCTGCACAATTCTTTTTATGGTTACTGCTAAATATTTTATGTTTTTATTGCTATTGTAAATAGAATCTATTTTCTATTATATCATATAACTGGTTATTCCTAGCATATAGAAAAATCATTGATTTTCAAATATTAAAAATAATAATAATAATAAAATAAATATGATCATCAAACATAAATAATTTTCAACATAAAAAGGAAGTCTTAGCAAGGTGGAGATTTTAATTTTATTTAATCAAATAAGAACAGTGTTAACACAGCATGCACTTTTACAAATCCTAACCAAATTGGACTCGTTGATGAGAAGAAACTAGACTATCTTGCTTCCCACACAAGTTAAGTCTAAGCACAATTAAAAAAAAAAAATCCCTCTCTCATGTAAAGTAATAATACAAAAAGTAGAGAGAAGAAACCTTGTAACTCTGGTCCATAGGGAGAGTTTGGGATAAGTACCAAGGTAATTTAAGGCAATGTAATTGTAATTACCAAAAAACCTACTTTTGCACAGGGCTTATAAGAGGAAGGAAAAGATCTAAGAAGTAATGTCTGAAGAAAATAGACAAAGACAGTAACTTACATAGTATTGAAATGTTCTAAAATATAAGTGACATGTCTTGGAGTCTTACAAAAATATTTTGTTTAACTAAAAGTTTTTAAAGAGTAATAACTATTTAAATATAAAATATTTTTCATCAAATTACTCTGTTTATTGATTTATACTTGAAAGTCTTAATAAAAATTTATGAAAGAAATGGCTTCCACACACAAATCCCTGTGTGTCACACGATCTCCAATAAGAACCTGTTTTTTGAGAAGCTCTCTCACAAATCTAACAGACTTTGGCATACATTATGCCCTGGTTTTGTCTGGTAGGGATTATTGGCTGAACACTCTTCCTTTCTAGGAGAATCTGAAATCCGAGAGCTAGTCCTTCTCCGCAGTTCACTGTATTTGAAAGCTCTCATTCCCAATCCATGTGAACATCAGCATAAAGCAAGGAGAAAACAATTATTATTATTTTGTAAGATTTTATTTATTTATTTGACAGAGAGATAGCAAGAGCAGGAACACAGCAGGGGCAGTGGGAGAGGGAGAAGCCTGCTTCCCACGGAGCGGGGAGCCCGATACGGGACTCGATCCCAGGACCCTGGGATCATGACCTGAGCCAAAGGCAGACACTTAACGACCGAGCCACCCTGGTACCCCAGGAGAAAACATTATTAACAATTGTGTGGGTTTGAGCAGGTCATCTTGGGAGAATAGCTCCTCATGTGGGGTCTAAGGACGAGCAACAATTTCCTGGGAGATTTGTTAAAAATGTACATTTTTATTGGGATTGCATTAAATATAACCATTAAAATAGAAATGGCATTTCTAATGTTGAGTCGTCCCATCCATTAGCTTTTATATCCTTTAAAACTCTAAGAGTCTTATGTATACATATAGTTTTTTGTTGTTATTTTGTTGTTGTTACTGCAAATATTTCCGTTTTCTTAATAATTTCTATATTTTTTAATCAGGTCTAGAGAAATGAAACTGGTTTTCAAAAGTAATCAGTTGTCTACAGTAAGCTTTCCAGAATCTTTTATTAATTTTGTCTATAGAATCTAAACTTCTCCTTCTAGATCCCAAAGCTCCTACTCTTCTTTCTGGTTTTACAGAATAGGTTTGGACTTCTGGTACGGTGTTAAGCCGCAGAAATAGGAGCATTGTCAGAACAAAAAAATGACTCTAAATTCTTTCTATTAAATATGATTTCTGTAGGGCTTTGGTAGGCAGACTTCTAAGATGACCCCCAAGATACCCCCTGATGTATATGCCCTATATAATCCCTTCCCCTTACACATAAGCAAGACTTGTGAATATGATGGAATTTCATTACCACAATTACATTACATTATATCGCAAAAATAAAGGGATTTTGCAGATTAATTTTAACTTCTAATCAGTTCATCAAAAGAAAGGTTACTGTGGGTAGCTCTGACCCAATCAAGTGAGCCCTCTAAAAGAGGCCATAGACCTTTTGTGAAGGGAGAAATTCATGGCAAGAAAGATTGTCTTGCAGACCTCAAAGAAGCAAACAGCCATGTTGTGAACTACCCATGGAGGGAACCTATGGCAAGGACCTCTCGAAGCTGAGAGGACTCCCTGGCTGTTAGATAAGAAGTCATGGACTTTATTCCCACAACCTGAAGGAAGTGAATTTGCTAACAAACTAAAATACGTTTGGAAAAGACTTCTCCCCTGGTCAAACCACCAGGTGGAATACAGCTTGGCCAACAAGCTGACTTCAGCTGATGAGACCTTGAGGAGAATGTGAGCTAAGCCATATCTTGCCTCCTGTTCCATGAAAACCAGAAGATAATAAATGTATGTTTTAAGCCCCTGAGTCTGTGGTAGTTTGTTGTGTAGTAATACAAAACTAATCCATCTCATTATCAAAATAACTTTTATCAAATTTATTAAGATTTTCTTGTAAATTTATAATCATTGGAAATTATCTAATGCTTTTTCTACTGTATTGAGAGATATCAAATTTATTTATTAATTTGGTGAATTATTCTTAAAAAGTTGTATTTATTGATTGATTAATGTACAGTTGACATAAAATGTTATATTAGTTTCAGGTGTACAACAGTGCTTAGACAGTTCTACACATTATGTAATGTTCACCATGATAAGTGTAGTTAAATTTGCCACCATACAATGCTATTACAATATTATTTACTATATTCCCTATACTGTACTTTACATCACTGTGACTTATTTATTTTATAACTGGAGGTCTGTACCTCTTAATCCCCTTCACCTATTTTGTCTATTTTGTCTATCCCCTCACTTCCTTCCCCTCTGGAAACCATCAGTTTGTTCTCTGTCTTATAAGTCTGTTTCTGTTTTTGTTATTTGTTTGTTTGTTTTGTTTTGTTTTAGATTCCACATATAAGTGAAATCACATGGTATTTTTCTTTCTCTGACTTATCCCACTTAGCATAATACCCTCCACACCCTTGGGTATGCCGCTGTGAATGACAAGATTTCCTTCTTTTTTATGTCTGAGTAATATTCCATTGCACATATACCACATCTTCTTTACACAAAAGGTTTATTTTTAGAGGCTCTATTGAACTTAGTCAATATTTTTTTTTAGAATTTGCATACCTGTGCTGATTAGAAAAATGGGCCTGGGGCACCTGGGTGGCTCAGTCGGTTAAGCGTCTGCCTTCAGCTTGGGTCATGATCCCAGGCTTCTGGGATGGAGCCCCATGTCATGTGGTCGGCTCAGCTGGGAGCCTGTTTTTCCCTCTCCCTCTGCCTCTGCTCCATCTGCTTGTGCTCTCTCTCACTCTCTGTCTCTCTCTGTCGAATAAATAAAATCTTTAAGAAAAAAGAAAAGAAAAATGGGCCTAATTTTCTATTCTTTTGCTCCTCTTATCTGATTTGAAAATATTAGTTGGACCAGCCACATAAAATGAATTGAGATCTCCTCTCCTTTTCAACTTTACTATGTTTGTTTATAAAATATAGAAATCATCTACTTTATGGAAGTTTGTTTAACACTCATTTAAGAAACCATATGATCCCCATCCCCTATGTTCAGAGTTGGTGCTCATGGCCCCCATCTGGTGACCGTACACTGGTTCAAAAAGCAGCAGAGGCATCAGGCACTTACGTGAGAGGACACTGAACACTACGGTCTGGAAGCACATTGGGGTCTGATCTTATTTTTATGTGGTTTAATTGCCAAGTGTCTAAAGCTTAATGTGCTGTGCTATGTAAATATTTTATAGATTTAACACTGGTTAACTGTCATATTTTGATGCCAGCCACGTTTTAGGGATAAAATGGTACCTGAACATCATCAAGTGACTCTATAGCTGCAAGAAATGTGGTGTGGGGAGAAGTTCTGTATGTGAGGAGGAAAAACAAAATAAAAGTGGATTTGAAAGGTAAAAAAAAAAAAAGAAATCATATGAGTGTATGTGTGTGTGTTTCTGAGAGGATGAAAGTAACTTTTAACTACTAGTTCAATGTCTTCAATATAGATTGATCTAATCAAATTTTCTGTTTCTTCTTGTGCTACTTTTGATGCCAGTCCAAGGACTGGTGGGGAGGAGGTCCTGTAAGACCAGTCAAGAGGGTCCTCAGCTTCACGCAGGATAGAAATCAAACACGAGCCAGCTGGAGGTGAAAGTGGAATTTATGGAAGACATATATATATATATATATATATATATATATCTTTTCAGAAGACTAGAAAAAAAAGAGCATGAGTCTTATCTTTGAGGGTTTTTCTTGAGGTTGGTGGTCTGGTGTGTGTGTCCTCTCAGGCATCCAGGAACCTGTTAGAACAAACATGAGGGCCCAGGTGTTATTCCTTGGAGCCAGAGGGTCTTGGAATCAAGATGTCTAGCTCCAGTGGTCTGGAAAGCACATATGATAGCTTTGTCTTGTCATTCTCACGTGGGCCTTCCTTAGATGTTATTTATTCTATTAATTCCTTGTCTCTTAAAGGAGGACATGGGCTCTTTGTATTACAAGGCATGTGTAAAGTGGGGGGTCAAGATTCACATCCTAGCAAAAATAGAAACCAGAAAAGAAACAAAGGGGAAAAAAATAGGTTTTTCTCTCATGAGGTCCCTTCAGTTTCCCTGTCTCACTTTTAGAGTTTCATATTTTCAAATTTAACTATTTCTTATATTTTAAAGTTTTATTGTTCTAATACTCTGTTTTTTAAAACAAGTTTTCCTTGGTTATTTACTTTTTTTTCGTACTGTATTTGATTTCTCTTGTCTTCTTTTTTGTGGCCAGTCTTTCTAGAGACCTTCCTTTGTATTTTCAAACAACCAGCTTTCATTTCTTGTTATGTACATCCTTAATAGATTTTGCTATCAAGATTATAAAATCACGGGGCACTTGGGTAGCTCATTAGGTTGAGTGTCTGCCTCTGGCTCAGGTCATGATCCTGGGATCCTGGAATGGAGGCCCACATCAGGCTCCCAGGGAGCCTGCTTCACCCTCTCCCTCTGTGGTTCCCCCTTCTTGTGCTCTCTCTCTCTCGCAAATAAATAAACAAAATCTTAAAAAAAAAAAAAGATTATAAAACCACTTGAGAAGTATCTAATTTTTTTCTACTTTCTGAAAGAATTTGTGTAATTTTAGCATTGTTATTATTATTATGTTTAAAATAATTCCTTAGTGAAATTATATGGACTTGTACCTTTTTTCATGAAGGTTTAATCATTACAGATTTAGTTTGTTTACCAGGTAATTAGATTCCCTATTTCTCTTTGTGTTAGTTTTGCCAAGCTCTGTTTTTTTAAGAATGTATCTATCTCATCTAAATTTAAAATTTATTAGCCTAATGCTTATAATATCCTCTAATGACTTTTTAATGTTTGTTTCCATTTAAAAAATATTTTATATCTTCATAATTTTCCACTTCCGTTGGGAGATATTCTCAACATGCTCTTCAGTTCACTAAGTTTTTTTCTTAATAAAGTACATTCTGCTTTTTTCCCCAACATATGTGTTATCTGAATTATTAACTTTTTATAACAAGTATTTCCACTTGCATTCTCTTTATGACTCTTATTCTTGCTTCAAAATACAAAAATCTTCTTTTACCTTGCAAAAGATATGTGTTGTACTTATTCAAATTCCTAATTCTCTTTTGGTTAGTTTCACTTATTCTTCCTCATGTGACATTGGTTATTCAAAGCAGCTTTTTTTGCTTTTATAGTGGTTGCACTCCATGGGTATGAACACTTCTCTGAGAGATTTAGTGCATGTGTATGAGGAAGAAATGAGTTCAAGAAGGGGCAAAGAATGTGCAGTAAAGCCTAAGACCAGCAACACGAATGTGCTGTGGTTGTGGCTGCCCCTCCCCCCACATCAAACAAGCCCTGTGCTGTATTCAAGACAAGCTCTAAAGAAAGCAACTCTGGGAAGTGAGACTTTTTTTTTCTTTTAATCTGCAGATATGAAGCCATGAAGAATTGTAGAAGAAAGGAGATCCTTGAACCTGGTTGTTGTATTTATTCCTTACCCAACAGGTTATTAGCACTGCCAAGAAGTTTACTCTAATTCCTCACCTGTCCAAGAAACAAAATACATAAATTAACATTTATGTTAATTGTCATAAACTACAGGCTATTCCAGATTTATTCCTCCCTCCCTTGCTCTCTCTCCCTCCCTCCTTCTTTCTTTCCTTCTCTCTTCCCCCACCCCTCAGTCTTTTTCTTTCTCTAAATACAAGAATAGAGTAAAAACTTAAGGAATATTCAGAAAGAAAAAAGTTGCATACAAAAGAAATGGGAAGTTCCACTGCAAGACAACAGAGAGTAATATTGGCTAAGTGTCAAAACGGAAGAATAATTGTAAGTTAAAAATCATACACATAATAAAATCTTTCTTCATAAGAAGTGGCACAGATGGACATTCTTACAATGTAAGAAATCCCAGTGCCATGTATTTTTAAGAATATCAGAAATCATTAGGGGAAGAAAAAAAAACACTAAATAAAACACTAAGTAATTTCACTAGTGTTTTGCTCCCTTTCTTTTCCAGATTCACCAATATATCTTATGTTCTTTTTTTTCTGCATCCATTAAGCAGAGGCTATACTCAAATGCTTATATCCTTTAAAACTCTTTGCTCTTATTTTTATCAAAGAATATTGAATTGTTTTTATTTTTTTAATCATCTTTAAATTCTGGAAACAGATTATTCTTAATCATAATATATTTATCTTTTAACAAATCTTTGGGTTATATTTCCTATTATCATATTTAAATTTTGCATCTGTGGTCATAATCTGTAGTTTTAAGATCTATGTACTCGAATGAACTATTGGGATTTCATCAAGATAAAAAGCTTCACACAGTGAAGGAAACAATCAACAAAACTGAAAGGCAACCTACAGAATGGGAGAGGGTATTTGCAAATGGCATATCTGATAAAGGGTTAGTATCCAAAATCTGTAAAGAACTTATCAAACTCAACACCCAAAAAACCATGTAATACAGTTAAGAAATGGGCAGGAGACATGAACTGACATTTTTCCCAAAGAAGACATGCAGATGACTAACAGACACATGAAAAGATGCTCAACATCACTCATCATCAGGGAAATATAAATCAAAACTATAATGAAATACCACCTCACACCAGTCAGAATGCCTAAAATTGACAACACAGGAAACAACAGATATTGGGAAGGATGTGGAGAAATGGGAGCCCTCTTACACTGTTGGTGGGAATGCAAACTGGTGCAGCCACTCTGGAAAACAGTATGGAGTTCCTAAAAGTTATAAATAGAATTACCATACAACCAAGCAATTGCACTATTAGGTATTTACACAAAGGATACAAAAATACTGATTTGAAGGAGCACATGCACCCCAATGTTTAAAACAGCATTATCAACAATAGCCAAATTTTGGAAAGAGCCCATATGCACATCAACTGATGAATGGAGAAAGAAAATGTGGCATATATACATAATGGAATATTACTTAGCCATCAAAAAGACTGAAATCTTGTCATTTGCAATGACATGGATGGAGCTAGAGAATATTATGCTAAGCAAAATAAGTCAGTCAGAGAAAGACAAATACCATATCATTTCACTCATGTGGAACTTAAGAGACAAAACAGATGAACATAGGGGAAGGGGGAAAAAAGAGAGAGGTGGGGCACCTGGGTAGCTCAGTTGGTTAAGTGTCTGACTCTTGATTTCAGTTCAAGTCATGATTTCAGTTCAGGTCATGATCTCAGGGTCATGAGATTGAGTCCCATGTCAGACTCTACACTGAGTGTGGAGCTTGCTTAAGATTATTTCTCTCCCTCACCCTCTGTCCCTCCTCCCCTGCTCCCGTGCTCTCTCTCTCCTTTTTTTTTTTAAGATTTATTTATTTATTTGAGAGAGAGAGATGACATGGGTGGGAAGGGCAGAGGGAGAGAGAATCTTAAGCAGACTCCTTACTGAGCATGGAGCCTGACATGGGGCTCAATCTCACAACCGTAAGATCATGACCTGAGCTGAAACCAAGAGTCAGATCTTAAATGACTGTGCCACCCAGGCGCCCTTCACTCTCTCTCTTAAAAAAAAAGAAAAAGAAAGAAAGAAAGAAAGAAAGAAAGAAAGAAAGAAAGAAAGAAAGAAAGAAAGAAAGAAAGAAAGAAAGAAAGAAAGAAAAAGAGGGAGAGAGACTCTTGACTATAGAGAACAAACTGAGGGTTGCTGGATGGGAGGTGGGTGGGGGATGGGCTACATGGGTGATGGGTATTAAGGAGGGCACTTGTTATGATGAGCACTGGATGTTATATGTAAGTGATGAATCACTAAATTCTACTCCTGAAATCAATGTTACCCTATGTGTCAGCTAACTTGAGTTTAAATAAAAACTTAAAAAAAGTAATTAATTAGTTAATTAATAAAATAAAATCTCTGTAGTCCAGAGTTTCTTTATCTGTTGTTTGTTTTTGGAGTGGAGTAATCATAGTTCTAGTTTTAGGTATGTTCTTTACTTTCTGTGTCCTAGACCATTTGAAGTAGCACAAGAATTACTACTGCCTCTTGTATGAGAAATACAACCCTGGACCTCAGATCTGTGAGGTTTAATTCTTAGATGATTCTTCAAAACCTGTCATATCTATCTAGTTTCTCAACTCCTTCTTGGGACAATTTCAGTTCTTTTTTTTTAATATATATTTTTTTAAAGATTTTATTTTATTTGACGGAGAGAGACACCGCGAGAGAGGGAACACAAGCAGGGGGAGTGGGAGAGGGAGAAGCAGACTTCCCGTGGAGCAGGGAGCCTGATGCGGGGCTCGATCCCAGAACCCTGGGACCATGACCTGAGCCGAAGGCAGACGCTTCACGACTGAGCCACCCAGGTGCCCCGGAACAATTCCAGTTCTTATCTTCAAATTCATGAGCAGAATTGCATTCAATATCCCTTTTGCTTTTGTTTGTTTTCCTCCCCCAAGGTTTCTTTTTTCTTTAATCTTTTTGCTGTTTGTTTTAAAAACTGCATGATGCTTATTGAGATAAAATTTATGTAAAATAAAATGCACAACTATAGAATTCACAACTTGACAGATATATAGACCTTTGTAATCAACACTCAATCAAGACATTTTCATCAACTCAAAAAGTTTCATTGTGACACATTCAGTCAACACTATTGTCACCAGGCAAATATTATACTAGTTTATAATGTGATTTGAAGTGGGGTCCATGGGCGAATGGTCAAAAAAAGAATTTTTGAGACGTTTATTGGTGCAAAAAAGCTGATTTGATTAAACCACAGTGACAGGACCCATGCGCAGCTAGAGCTGCACTGGGATTGAGAGGAGCAATTGATTTTATACTTTGGAGTTGGGGGAAGCAAAGACAAAGGAAGTTTCCAAAAGGACTTTCATAGGTTAAAGAGGACTCACAGTATCCTGGAGGCCTAGTTATTGTCAAGCTAAGGTTGTTTTTTTCTTCTAGCCAGGCATTAACATCAAGAGAGTTGGGAGTTCCTGAAGGAATGTCATACTCTGCCTGACTCAAGTATATGTCAATGGGCTGCAAATTATAAGGACATTTAATTTTATCTGCATTTCCTTTTGCCTTTGTTCTCTACATCATTCCCCCTGAACAATTTTGACCCTTAAAGCTTTAAGGTTGCTGAAGGTGGAAAGTCTTATTTTCTGTAACTTCTTCCTTCTGAATAGGAGCATAGAGATGTCCCTACCTATGAGTCAACATTGGTCAGTTGGGGACTTCTATATATAGAAGTTACCAAAGGCAGAGGCAGCCAATCCATGGTGAACAACATATATAAACCTCCTTGAGTAGAAGGGATCATCTGTTGGCTTGAACATCTGTTGGCAGTGAAGGCACCTTGGCACCAGGCAGGGAGACACCAGAAAAGACAATAAAAGAAGGTTAATATTATTATGAGAAAAAGAAGCCCAATAAAAATGGCCTTTGAGAGTTGACCAAAATCTTCTTCCAGTCCAGGAGCTTAATCACTAAAGGAAAGAGAGAGATTTTTTAAAAGTGCCTACTTGAATATTTATGTCCTTTAGCAATCTGGTTACATTTCTGTGATATCTGGAGCATATACACATTCTGTTTTTATGCTAGCACATGTTCTACCTTGTACATCAGTTAAAATATCTAATGCCATTTTGAGAGTAATTTAGGCCTTAATTGTGTAGCAAGTGGTGTTAACCATCTTATACTCTGTTTTGTTTAGCAAACAATCATGTAATTAATGGGAGGGACGTGTATAGAAACAAAAGAAAAATATAAGTTAATGGTTGGACCAAATTACAAAGCCAGTGTCTTGAGTCTTGAGTGCTTAAAATCTATTATCTACACAGAAGTGTTATTGAAACATTTTCTCCTATAATAACCCTCATTTTTAGAGATAGTCAAATCAAGACTAATTCATTTGTAAAACAGTTCCAGTTTTAACAAATTTAGCCTATTTATTTACATAAGATCAGCAAGAATAGAGATCGATCACATAGATCTTTTACAATCTGCTTTCATGGAACTTTTTATAAGGAATCTCAGTTGAAATTTTAGTGGCCTCAAGGCCAGAGTGAAGCCAAATATTTGCCATCAGACATGCCTGCAGTACCTGTAAATTTGGGTGAGTTCCTCTTCTCATTGTTCCCAAAATAACCTGAGGTTCCTGCACCTGCCTGGAAGTAGTGGTCTTTACTCACCTGGTAAGGTTGCTGGAACTCTGTAAGCAAGGCATCACGCCAACATTTCCAAGGGGCTCCAATGGGCTTATGCTTCATAAAGTCAACTTTAGTTCTTTAAAGCTGTTTTGTCATATTTGAGTCTGTGTCTCTCTCAAATATGACATTCCAGTCAAAGCCTCGGTAAAATACTTAATGTTTCCAATGGTGTCCTTTTACAAGGAGAACAGATTCTTATTGAACTATGTAAATAACTATGATTGCCATGAAAGAAAGAATATTCACTGAGAGTTTCTGAATTTCAGAGGGTTCAGGTAGAAACACTTCAAATTGTTCACAAAGGAATATTTTATCCTCTTTCTGTATAGCATGGATCTCTTAAGAGAAAGTTTCCTTAATCTGGAAGAGCAAACATTAGAGAACCAGCAATGTTTTAAACAAGAGTCATAAAATCTATAGTCATCTTCCTTAATTTATTTAGTCCCATGTTACTAATTCTTGGTTCAGATTGAGTGCAGCTTTTAGCTGGTTCTGGAAATTCTTACTGATTTGTTTTAGGATTTTAATGATATCAAAAACCTGTATTTATCAAAAGCCCTTTTTATGAATCTCCATTAAGATGAAATACGTTTTGCAAGAGAATAAGAACAATAATTATAAATGACAAAAGACTCAAAAGTGGACATGGCTAAAGATCTGATGAGTGGTCATAATATAGCTGGCAAGGAAATCTGGGCTATTTCTGTGACACACAATACCAATAATCATAATATCAAGTGTTGGCTTCATACCAAAACAAATTAAAACTTTAGGAATTGCATATAATCTCCAGAATAGTTACAGTGTTTACCCAAACATAACCTAAGGTTTATTATTTAACAGTGTCTCCAGAATAACTTAACATACCAAATAAAAAGGCCTGATGAGTCAAAAAGACTCCATTTACAACTTAAATATTGGGAAGTTTGTTTAAAAACCTCAGAAAGTTATAAAGCACGTGCCTAAATAGGATTACAGATCGTTACAAAACTTACAACTAAATTATTTATTTAACCAAGTGGCAATAAGAGATTACAAAAGCAAATACACAGGGTTATATAGTTGTTAACAAAACTTAATTCCTTTAACATTGAGATTTAAGTATCAAAGACCTGATAAAGACAAAACATAAATTTTGGTTTTCTGGGCAGGGGAAAAAGAAAAAAAAAAAAACCCTTTGTTCACATATTCTCATTAAGAACAGATCAACAATCCAAGAAAACTTTGTCTGTTGAAGAGAGAAAAGCAGAATTTCAATCTTATACCAGTGTACTTTTAAAATCCATTCATGTTAACCTTAGTCCTGACCACATATACAATTCCTTTTCAAAGATTTCCCTTATTTCCTTCAGTCTTAATTACATTTAGCAGAAGAATTTTAACTCTTAGAAACCTTAGTCTCAAATGAAAACCAAGTAGTAACTAATTGTGAACTGTCTGTTACACCAGAATTCTTTAGATGGCAAATTTATTAATACATTTCATAATTTTAAAAATATGTACAATAATGCATAGTATATAGTACAATCTTCTAATAAAGCACAAAGCATGATTACCAAGAGACCCAAGTATCCTCAGCTTCTGTGCAATATGAAGTCAAAAACACAAACCCATGTTCAGTAATAAATGCTTTGGTACGTTATTTCATTTGGAAAAGAGTTAGCTGGCCAATGAATTCAATCCAATTTATCACCCAAGCAAAACTTTAAAGCTTCAGGTTACCAAAGACTGAAAGCTATCTTAATAATTACCCATGAAAATTTTGAGACAGACACAATTAACCATGATTTTAAGTCATCTTTTTGCTGACAAACTGCAACCGATAATACAAACTTATTTGACCTTTAGTAAACCTTGGTAGAAAAGTTTCAATTAGTTTAAATACCAAATTATGTTCCACCTGGGTCCACTTTAAGGTCAATCAATTTATTCCCCATTTTTAATTTTTACCTGGGGCACTGGTAGGAAATCTGAATTGGGAGGTGTTAAGTCCAGGGGGCACTCTGGGCTCCTTGACAGTGAGGGGTGGAGGAAGAGCCAATGTTGCCAGGGCCACCAAGGATGGTATAGGAACCATTTATGCAGGCCACACCCAGGATAGTGCAGAAACAGGAGTGGGAGGGAGAAGCAGAAGAGGTTAGGTTCCATCAGGAAGGCTGGAGGTCGATAAAAGTCCAAAGGGCAGAAAAAGAGGTCTTCAGGTTCTAAAGGTCATCAGATGGACAGATGAAAAGATGCATGTTTTTGCCATCAACAAGTGGAATTAGGCAGTGTATGCTGGGGAGGAGAAGACAGGGAATTTCCCTGAAACAAAAGGAGTTTCAGCAGCTACTTAGGGAGATTCCTTAAAGTCCCTGTCCCAAAGTAGACTAACCAGAGACAGTTGGCTCCAATTATCATAGTCATTAACCCAGGAAGTGAATGAGGGAGAAGCCCCCATATACAGCTAGAGTAACCAGGGTATATTAGTGGGAACAACGAGAGAGAGTCATCCTTCATTAAGGATGGCCCCTGTGTATCCTCCAGCAACCTGGGTTTATTCAGAGGAGACCTGTTTAGGCAGACAATCATCTAATATGTCAGGAGGGAGTTTATCAGCCTGGTTATTGGCCAAATATATTCTGCAAGAGGACCTTAGGTCAGGGTCCTGATTTAGAGCCATGAAGCCTTGGATGTAGGATACCTCCAACCATTTCTGCTTCCTGCAGAAGAGATCTAACCAACAGATCATATGTAAGTTTAAGGTCCCATTAATGGGCCATTTTTCCTCATTTCCTAAGGAGTACTGAGGCCCTGCAGTGTTACAAAAGAAGATCAACTCTTTTCCCCCCTTAAATATTGCAATCCAAATTGTTTCCAGTGAGTTAAAAGGCACCCCAAGGGAGAGTCCTTGGGAATTTAAGAAGAAGAGAGAAGGCCCATTACCAAGAAAATCCCCTCTGACTACCAGCTGGTGTCCCACACAGAATACGTCAAAGGTTCCTGCGGTCAAACCGACCTGAGGCATCCCTCCAGTGAAATTGCTGTGACCACCACCCTGCCCTGTAGGAGGGATGCCAGTTTCCCTCAGCTTCACCACTGCATTCTAGACAACAAATGGGTGCTGGCTTATGGACCCGAGATACTGTGGCTTGCTTTGCCATGCCTTGCTGTGAAGAACCCGCCGTTTTTAACCCATGGAAAACACCAGACAAGTTTTACAAGGGGGGATTACCCAATTGTATAGCTTGAATAGTTAGTAAGAGATACTGAAGGAAAACAGTAAAGATAGAAATCCATGGTCAAAGCGACATTCCAACACATCCAGTCCTTATAGTGAATTTCCCTAGGAAAAGAGTCCCTGGCTGGGTTTTAATTCAATTGGGTATTGGTTTTGGCTGGCTCGGAGTGGAGGTCTTGTAGCCAGAAGTGGCTAACCCAGGGATGTGGAGGGGATCACATTAGACCAATGAAGAGAAACCTTACACAGGAGTCTTAAGATTGGTCTCTGTCTTAGTGACTGTCGGTGGCTGTCGAATGCCCAAGAAAGACAATTTTGTATAAGGACAGAAACGATGAAAGTTTCTGGGTCTTATTACCACTCTAGCCAGGGTACTAACTTCCAGCCAAAAGGCAGGCTTTTTGCTGCCCATAGATCAGCCACGGGCTAGAGGATTGTAGCCTGAGCAATTGACATGAATGTGTTGCAATAAGACCATACTCCTTGAAAAGACCCTGGAATGAAAGCAAAAGAAGAAAAGGGGAAGTACTCACCCAGTGTGCACCAAGGCTGAGTCCAGATGAGTTTTGGACCCCAAAATGATGTGATTGGAAGTGGGGTCCATGGGCAAATGGTCAAAAAAAGAATTTTTGAGACGTTTATTGGTGCAAAAAAGCTGATTTGACTAAACCACAGTGACAGGACCCATGCGCAGCTAGAGCTGCACTGGGGTTGAGAGGAGCAATTGATTTTATACTTTGGAGCTGGGGGAAGCAAAGACAAAGGAAGTTTCCAAAAGAACTTTCATAGGTTAAAGAGGACTCACAGGATCCTGGAGGCCTAGTTACTGTCAAGCTAAGGCTCTTTTTTCTTCTAGCCAGGCACTAACATCAAGAGAGTTGGGAGTTCCTGAAGGAATGTCATACTCTGCCTGACTCAAGTATATGTCAATGGGCTGTAAGTTATAAGGACATTTAATTTTATCTGCATTTCCTTTTGCCTTTGTTCTCCACATCAGCTTAGATCACATACAATAGACCAGATTTAAATGTAAGCATGCATGTGTTTTTCTCAATATAATGCTTTTGTGCTTTACCCATGTTGTTATAGGTCATAATAATTAGTTGCTTATAGTCGTTAAGATCCAATTATTTGAATATGCCATAATATATATATTTGTGCTTTTGTTAGTAAATATTTGAGTTGACTCTGGGTTTTAGCTATTATGAATAAAGCTGTCATAAATATTTCTGTACATGTCTTTTTGTGAATGTGTGTTCCTTTTGTGGGTAAATATGTAGGAGAAGATGTATGTTAAAACGTGCGCACACACACACACACACACACACACACAAGAGGCAGGGGACACAAAGAAAATTTGGAGGTGATGGATATGTCTGTTACCATGATTATGGTGATGGTTTCACAGGTATTTGCTTATGTCCAAATATATTTCACATTGTGTAGTTTTTGCATATCAATTATAGCTCAGTAAAACTGTTATGGGGCACCTGGGTGGCTCAGTCTGTTAAGCATCCAACTCTTGGTTTCTGCTCAGATTATGGTCTCAGGATCCTGGGATTAAGCCTTATGTTGGGCTCAATGCTCAAAGAGAAGTCTGCTTAAGATTCTCTCTCCTTCTTCCCCTGCCCTTCCTGCTCGTGCTGTCTCTATCTCTCTAAAATAAATAAATGAAATCTAAAAAAGAAAAAGAAAAAGAAAGTGTCGACCAATTTCCCAAGTGATCGTGCCCTTTTCTTTCACCAGCAGAGTAGGAATCCTAGTTGCCCGCCATCTTTCCCAACACTTAGTATCGTCAGCCATCTATTGTAGCCATTCCAGGTATTATAAAGTAGCATCTCACTGTGGATTTAGTATGCATTTCAAAATGTCCAATTACAATGAGATCCATCTAATGTGCCTACTGGATATTTTTCCCTCTTTTCTGAAATGACTATTCGAGTAATATGCCCATATACTTTTTTTTAATAGGGTTATTTTATTTTTCAGCATTCATTTTTAAAAACTTCTCCCTAGTACCTACAGTTATGTTTATTCTTTAATACAAATTAGTATGAATTCTAATAAATCATTCACCAAAGGGATTAATCTAATAAGAAACATATCACCTTTTAACCGATAAATATTTGTTAAAATATTTGTCATAATATTTGTATTTGTAATATTTGTCATAAAGATAGTTGTTAAAATTCAAAACTCTAATCTTATGTAATATAAAAACCTAACTATAAGAAATAAAGAAATAAATTATTAACAATATTAACATTAATAAACAACCAAGGTCACAGTTAAATGTAAAACTCAAGAAAATACCCCCAAAAACTCAAGAAAATCTTGCAATATCATGCACGGCTGATGGCAGTGTGAATCGAGAAGCTTTTACAGATAATTTGGCTTTTTTTTTATGAGTGTTTAAAATGATCATACCATTGATCCTGAAATTTCATTGTTAGACAAAAGAAGTCATAGATATTCATGCAGAGCTCTATAAAAGAATTTCATTACAGTATTATTTATAATACTGAATATATTAAAACAACCTAAGTGTCCAATATAGGAAAGAAGTTAAATGAACCATGCTAAAGCAAAGTGGTATTAGGTAAGCTTTAAAAATCACATTTTAATAACATGGGAGAATGTATAAATGCTATGTATAATGAGAAGGCTCATTCTAGAAATGTGAGAAATAAAAATTTCCAAAGAAAAAGGAAGAAATTATTCTTCATAGTTTTAAAACCAGAGATGAGGATTGCTAACAAGATTTCTCTCCAACTTCATAGAAAGATAGATTTGTGATATTTGTAAGATATATAAATTATTTGTATTACATATGAGTATTTAATATATATATGAAATATATATTATGTGTAAGATATTGAAATGTATCAAATTGAAATGCCAGAGTTTTGGGTTCAGATACCTGGGTTAGTGTCTTCATCTGTCACTTTGAGATTTACTTTTTCCCTTTGACACTCAGTTAAGAACAACAGCTACCTAAACTAACAGGTATGTAATAAGTATTAAAAAAGATAATGAACAAAAAGCAAAACTTAATACTATCTTAGTAAATATTAATGAAAAAGTATTGGCTTTTGTCTGTATAATTTATATTATTTTTATCATTATTATTTTAGTTATTACTTTATATTATTGTTATTGCTACTTTTTTTTTTAAGATTTTATTTTTAAGTAATCGCTACACCCAACACGTGGCTGGAACTTACAACCCCAAGATCAAGAGTTACACACTCTACCAACTGAGCCTGGCAGAAGCCCCTGTATCACTGTATTTTCTATTGCTATTTAAAAGCACATTCATTATCATCGTTCTGCATAAGATGCAATTAGGAATCATGCTATCTATTATGTCTTTTTAACAAAGCATTCTTTCTATTAGAAATTATTGAAGATATGGTATTTAATAATTGCATAATGTTTCAACAATGATGGTGTCGCTATTTAGCTCCTATGTAACAAGCATAATTTCGTTAGGCAGAATTAATGCAGCTGCAGGTTTGCCTGTCAGCTCAAGACCCACTCTTCTCCACTCTGCTCTATGTGCCTGAGGTGGAGACTCTCAAACATTTCTGTTTTGCTAACTGACATTTGGTGAGGTTCTATCAATAGAGGCATTAGAGAGAGAGATTCTGGAAGCCTAAGAAGGGGGCAAAAACTTGCTCTGTCATTTGCTCTCTGTTCAAACTTTGCTTCATTTTCCCAGAGTATTTCTCCAGCAAGACTTCTTCCTCAGGCACTGGCTGCTTTGCCAGCAGCAGTTGATTATGATTTACTGTTTCCAACACTCCAGAACAAGCTTCATTACACCTCTGCTTGTCCCAGACCCCCATATCAGCTCCAGAGAATTCTGGTTCCAGCTGCAGAGGACCCTCCTCAGAGTTTCTGAGACCTCAGCACCAGCCAAGCAGCACCTCTTTGGAGACCAGAGTCCCAGCTCCTGCTGGCCAGGCTGCTCCTCCAAGCTTCAAAATTTGAATTATGCCAACTTCTTCCCCCTGGAGCCTCTGTCCCTGTAGGTGTAACTTCAAAATTCCTTAATGTCCTATTTTTCAGTCTCCAGGGCCCATTTCAAATTCTTGGTATTAAGTTTTGTCTGTTAAAATAACTGGCAGAGTTTCTTTCTTTGACTGATCCTAACTGATGAAATGAGTAAAAATGTGTGAATTCTATAAGTCTCTCAATACACACTTTGCTATATGTTTTGGAATTGCCACCCTTCCTCTACCACCAGCCACCAAACTGGACACACTCTTAAAAGAGAATCTCATGTGTCAAGAGAATGCCCCTAGGCATTTATTTGATTTCTAGGTTGAAGAGTGCATCCTAAAATTATTGGTCATTTATTTGTTTTCTTACTAAATAATATTTTCATGTCTTCACTCTATTTTTTTCATATTTCCTTTCTTCTAATTCTTAAATTGAGTCTTTGTTTTTCAAATTATTTTTAACATATTGGTTTTATTTTTTTCTCAAACTGTTTTCTGAAAGAAGATCTTTTTCTTTTACTCCTTTAACAGCAAATTGGCCACTCTCTGGTAAACTCCTAATTGGGACTACTACTGTCTTCTTTGGCTCATGTTATTCTTGTTTCTTGTCTCTCGATGTTTATCCTGAGCTACATATGTCTGTAAGTCTTTTTGCCCTTCTTTTTTGTCCATGAAGTCCTTAATTCTTGTGTGAGATGGATTTGGCCCCATATGGCTGGTCCATTCCATTCAGTCCTCAGTCACAGAACCCTGACACACATGCTCTCAAGGGCCCCCAACATCTGGGAACCTCTGCCTGCATGCTCACATGGATGCTACTGATGAGAGAGGGCTCTGCTCAGATGTCTTCACTTCAATCACATCATTGCAAAATAGCTTCTCATTCAGAACCTTTTTATTGAGTATCTACTTTGTGCCAGATATAGTTTTACCACTAGAAACAACAGCCATAACCATAAAGGCAATGAATAAATATACAGACACTAACATAGATATATTTCATTTTGTCTCACAGGATTGTATTTATATATTATCTATTACATATATTTGTTATATATATTTGTTACATATTAATATACATATTATTTTTTCCTTAGGTAGTAGAAGTGGTGGGACCAGCTAAGTGCATGTAACTAATTAGAGAGTATTAGGGTGTATGTTTTTGGATGGGCTCATCAGAGGAGGCCTATGTCTGGAGGTGACTTTGAGCAGAGATCTAAAGGACATTAGGGAGTGAGCCAAGTGTGTCCACTGGGAGATGGAAGACAGGGCAGAGGAAATATCAAGTTCAAAGAATCTTTCAGGGGAACTTGTTTGGTGTGGTTAAGAAACCAGAAGGGTGGCTATTGTGTCTGGAGAAGATTGAGAAAGCAGCAATGTATCAAAAGACTATGCAGACTCTTTTACACTCTTAAAAATAATTGGGGACCCCAAATAGCTTTTATTTATATGTGTTATATGTTTTGATATGGTGTCCTAGATATTAAAACTGAAAAAATATTTATTGATTCATTAATATTATTATTGCTTTATATGTGAGCATAAATATGAAAAATATGCCATATTCTCCAAAATAAAAAAATAAGAAGAGTAGCACTGTTTTGCAAATCTCTATAATGTTTGACTTAAAAGAAGACAACTAGATTCTAATTCTCATATCTCCTTCAGCATTCCATCTCTTATAACACATTTTTTAGCTGAACTATATGAAGAAAATCTAGTCTCATATATATAAGTATAAGGAGTATTTTATAAAATTTTAGATAATTGCGGACATTTTTTTGTGAGTATAACAGAACTCAACAAGTGGTAGTATTATTAAAGTTAGTTGCAACCAGATCAATGAGCTGTTCATCCTCTTCTACATTAAAATCCATTCACCTATCTTTTAATCTGAATGAACCTTGTACTCAAGTATGATATATAATAGCATGCATTGGTTATTGGGAAAATATTGATTCATTGAGCTATTCAGATCTCTCAAATTTTGACATATTCATTAATATCACCACTAATTTCATCAGAAAAGTCTATAACGAGAAACTGCCATCCTAACAATATAAGTTTTCCAAAATTCTGATTATCACTTGAAAGCCCAAATTCTACTATTGGCAACAAAATTACTAGTTGTTTTTCTTAAAGTGACAAGCTCACCTCATTAAAAAAAAAAAAAAAAAGTCGAATGCCAAGAATAAGTAACTATAGTCTGGTTATCAGTTGTTCTTCTATATTAAAATTGTATGAAAAGTAGCTAGTTCAGCTGGCAACTCAAAAAAAGCACACATGCTTTTTCTTGAGAAAACTATTATATTTTAATTATGCAACAGATGTGATTTATGCATTCTCATTTTGTCACACAGATTATTAAAAATAATTGTACTTAAGGGCTGAAATTTAATATAAAACAATGCTAACTGCTTTATCAAGTGCATTCTTAAGTGAAGCTTAAAAATATGTCCTTAAATGCTGTGTCTTTGATTTGTGCTAAGGTGTCTGAAATTCTACGCACCATTGCTTTGTTACCATCATTGCAAATGCCAACACACTGAAAAAGCCAAATAATGTCTTGGTATTACTATAAAAATTGCTTGACCTCACTTGACCCCTGGAAAACTCTTGAGCAAACTCAAGTGTTCATGGACTATACTGTGAGAACCGGTGGATCAGAGAAAGAGTCAGGTACAGATTATGAAGTCAGGCTTGAAGGCAAGGAAAAGATTACTAATAGCCTGATGTGACTTCATTTTGAAAGAATTGCTATGGCTGTGCTTTGTGAAGAGTATTCAGATGGGAGTGAGCATACAAAGTAGAAATGATCATTTCAGTTAGAGGGTATTTTAATAGCCCAAGAAAGAGATGATGGTAACTTGAACTAAGATAATAACAAAGGAGAAAGTAAGAAGTTGGATTTGGGATATATTTGAAGTAGAGCTAACATGTTTTCTTCATTGATTAATGTTGAGTATAAAAGGAAGAGAGAAATCAAAGATGTTATCAAGGTGTTTGGAATGAAAAACAGTGTGATCAGTAGTGGCATTTGTTGAGATGAGGAAGCCTGAAAGAGGAACTTGTTTAAAAGAGGAAAGTAAGAATTCAGTATTGTTTTCATTGAATTTGGGATGCCAGTGAGGCATTTAAAAGGAGCTAAGTATGCAGTCTCAAGTTCAAAGTAGAGATTCAGGATAGAGTTAGAGATATGGGAGTCAACACCATATAGATGGTATTTGAAATTGTAGGGCTGGATGAAAATCAATAAGAGAAAAGAACAAGAAAAAGTGAAGAAAAGACTTCTGAAACCTGAAGCATGGGAAAGGTAATCCTATAATTTATTATCATACCTGAGACACTTTCTGATAGTGAAACAAGGCACTAAAAATAATTCAAAACACATATTTTAGCATATGTATCTCTTAACTGACAAATTCATTATATTGGTGTTTATACAAAAATAATTCTATGCAAAATGAGTTTCAAAATAAATTTCTAAAACATTAATATAACATATTAAGTACATTAAAGCAAAATTTAAAATGTTTTTAACATATTTATTATCAGAAAAATTAAAAAGAACATAAGCAGAATAGTTTTTTTTTTAATTTTTTTTTGTTATGTTAATCACCATATATTACAT
>NW_027397122.1:306072-440303 GCF_003265705.2 Callorhinus ursinus | reverse complement strand
CCAGTAAGTGGTCGCTTCTCTGTTCTGAGAGTTGTTGCTACTCTCCTGTTCGATCTCCTGTTGAGTTCGTAGGTGTTCAGAATGGTTTGATCCCTATTCAGCTGAATTCCTGAGACCAGACGAAATCTAGGTCTCCTACTCCTCCGCCATCTTGCCTCCTTCCCCAGAATAGTTATTTTTGATAATTTTCATATGTTTGAATAAATATAGCCTTATTCTCTAATGTTGTAGCAATGGCATTTTCCGAAAAATTTTCATCTTCTGCAACTAAAACTTTGGCTACAATCTTCTTAAAGTAACTTCTAATAAAATAACTTCAAAGAATCTGTGTCTTCTGATTTTCATGTAACGAACATGACTCTAACTCCTAGAATTTGTAAATATCAGCATATATATTATGCATGTTACATATTTAAAACGACTTTCCTGAGACGTGTAAATTCAGTATTTATTTTTCTTTGAACATGCACTTTTTAAAAGCCTTTTGTTGCTACAAGGGATTATTGCAAAGGACTGTAAGGTCATGACAATAAAATTAATAATTATAGATTTATATCATGCAATTAATGACAAGACTACTGTAGCAAGAGGATTTATCCTGCTCTCTATAGCTCTTCAGAAAGACTGCCTAGCTTATATTTCTCCCACATTAATTTCAAAACCAATCATTCTTCAGAAGGATCCTGACTTTGGTGACCCGGCAGTGTTGTGCATCCCTTGAGCTGAGGCATGGGTCGTGGATGATACACCAAGTGGCCCGTAGGAACAGCAGTGTCCAGTTGTTCTTCTATTCCATGAGATTAGAAGAGATTAGCCATCTCTGGCCACTAGTGTCTGAACGCACATCGTTTTATCAGGAGCACCCACCATGCTGTTCTTAAAAAGGAGGTATTGTGTTATATCTGCAGAGGGTCAAGAAAAGAGAGATGGGTTACCACTGATCGCCTTTTAGTTTTAGTTATATGATAAGGTGAGAAATATGTTCACTGCATAGGCATCTCACACACAACCAGATGAGACCATGACAGAAAGCAGAAGTAGATGTTGAGGTATACGAACTATTTAAACTAATTTTAATATGACTATTAATAATAATGCTTTAAAATAAAATATACTGGACAACTACTAAACCACAATACAGAAGTCACATGCATACACCAAAACTATGGTGTGGTGTCATAGAAGCCAAATGAAACAAGTACTTCCAGAATAGCATTGTGACAAAGACTGGCTTCTAAGAAGTGTGTAAGACCCTTCCTGAGGATTGATCACTGAATTCGGCAATTTTAACATATTGGTTATTTAATAAAACCAGTTTTTGTGACTAAATGGGCATAAAAGTTCAATAGAAACACATAGAAAAATCCCCAAAACCCACTGACAGAAAAATGGACAAATAAATTGTTGTATATTCAATGAAACTTTAGCAACAGTAAACAAAAATAAGCTGCAGCTATCCACGATAATATAAAGAAAAATTTCACAGTATAAAAGTGAGTGGGAGAGTTAAGTCCCAGAAGTATTGCATAGTGCATGATAGCATTTTAATGAGGTTAAAATATGTTTTTTATTACATAATGTACACAAGATTCAGTATGACTGTTACCTCTGGTGGGGGAGTTGTAGGGGAATGAAATATAGGAGAATCACATATTTAGGTGTAAGTTATTGTTAATATTCTATTTATGTGTTAGGTGGTAATTTCAGGATGCTAAATAAGGGAGAGGAGAGTGAGGAAGAGAAGAGGAAGAAAAAATTACAGAAGAGAAAATTTTCCTTTTCTTCCTGAAAAAAAAATTGGTCCAAAATTCTATCAGCAGAGCTGATCCAGGTAGACATCCACAGAGGAAAGGAGTGCTGAGGAGCTGCAGTGACCCAGGAGGGGATTCAGAGTGGCAGGAGAAGACTATATCAATGGAAGGGTGTTATGGACTGAACGTTTGTGTCCGCTCCCAAATTCATATGTTGAAGTCCCCCAGTGTGCATTTGGAGTTGGGCCCTATAAGGTCATACAGGTGGGGCCCTGATTCACTAGGATCCATGTTCTTATAAGTAGGCTTGCCAACCTTGTCAAGATCATAAAGTCAAGAAAAGAATGAAGAACCATTCCTGATTGAAGTAGACTGAAAAGACATGACAATTTAAGGCAACCTATTATTCTGGATTTGATCTTTTTTTTATAAATATTATTTGGACAGTTGATGAAACCTGATTTGGTGTCTGAGGATTAGCTCATAGTGTACCGCTAATTTAGATGGATGTTTGGGTTTGATGCAGGAGAATATCTTTGCTTGTAGGAAATGTACACTACAGTTTTCAGGAGTCACGGACCTCAGGTCAACGAGGTATTCTTAAATGATTCAGGAAAAATGTTACTTGTGCTGTTCTTGAAACTCTTTGACAAGTTTAAAATTGTTTCAAAAGGTTTTTAAAAAGAAAAGAGAGAAAAAGAATTGAGGAAGTAGTGATAGCAAGTACAAACCACTCATTCAAGATACATTTCTGCAAAACAGCAACAAAACCAACAAAAGCCCAAAAATACCATAGCAAGAGGGACATGTGGAATCAGGGGAAGATTCTTTTAAGGTGGGTATTGGGTATATCTATTGTGTTTGTAAGCTACTGGGAGTGATGCAGTAGAGAATAAAATTGTATTATTGAGTAACGAGGGGCAGAGTTGTAGCAACAAAGCCCTTGAATAGATGAGAAGGATGGGATTCGGGTACAGGAGCAGGAGTTGCCAATATTTAGAAGCATAGAAAATTAATCTACTGAAAGAAAGAGAAGATGAAATCTATCAGTCTAGAGGCAAGTAAATTTGTAGATTTAATCATGGGAGCATAGGGAGGTTCTTTGTTCTATTTTGTCAGTGACATACCAACTTGTCAGGCAAGGGAGAAAGGACAAAAGAAGTTGATTATGATATGGATCGTGAAATATAAGCTGGATAAAAAGAGAAATAAGGAGATAATTAGGATGGTGGGCCATGAAAAGGTGATGGGGTTAATGGATTGGAGGTTTTGATAGGATAAAGTGTCTGAGAGATGTGCTGGAGAACAGAAGTAGGAAATTAGGGATAAGATACTCATCCTATTTAGTTGTGTTTCATATTAATATCAGAAATAACTTAGTTCAATTACCTTAGGACTGGAGATTTATTGGTGTCAGAAATGATGTGGCTAGATCAGAATATAAACAGTTTGGGAACAGTATTGGACACAGAACTGTAAAGATGGTGATTCTTAGGAACATCATCCAGAAAGACACTGAGATACAGGAGAATCAAATCCCTTTCAATTTTCTTTTTCGTTTTCTCTTTTTTTTAGATTCATATTTTAATCAAATGTATAAAGAAGGGATTTAGAAATCATAAAATGAGTGGATTTAAAAGCACAGCCAGTAAATTTCAAAAGCCTTGTGCAATATGACAGGAATATATTCAGCCATTTTACTACCCTTAATTATCTGTCCCTATTAGGAATGGATTTGTGTTACTGAGAAAAGTCTGCGGCATTTCTTAATCGTTGCTGAAAAAAAAGATAGATAAAAATGATGAAACAAAGTCATTTAGATAATGTCAATTTTGAGCCAGCTTAAAGAATATATATATGTTTTGGGCGCCTGGGTGGCTCAGTTGGTTGGGCGACTGCCTTCGGCTCAGGTCATAATCCTGGAGTCCCGGGATCGAGTCCCACATCAGGCTCCCTGCTCAGCGGGGAGTCTGCTTCTCCCTCTGCCCTTCCCCCCTCTCATGTGCTCTCTCTCATTCTCTCTCTCAAATAAATAAATAAAATCTTTAAAAAAAAGAATATATATACGTTTTCACCTGTTATCAAGATCTAAGAATATTTTATCGTTGCAGAAATATGTGGAAATCTTTATAACAATGTGAAATATCAAAATTAATTTATATTCTACAACATTAATGACAAAGACTAGGTTTGGTGAAATAACCTTGGGTCACTCTGCCATTGTTTTGCTTTCAGTAGAAAGCACAGGTCACCAACTGGGTACTTTTCTGGTCTGTGAAGTAAGTAGAAAGTGAACAATGAATAATTATTTTTGATGACAGCTGAGACTATATGTAAGTGGCTAAAGACATGAGTATTTCATCTATTGTTTTAAAATAATTAAGTCACAGAACATTGGTGGTGAAATATGCACATTTTAAATGAGTTTTAGAGTGCTAGTTTACTCCAGAGTAACCTTTAATGTATTCTCAATTCGTCTCTTCCTTTCTTTGGGTCATGGTTCCTTAAATGTACCTCGCATTTTCCAAAGAACTGTGCCATTGTTTGTTTCTTTTATTTTTATAGAGCTTTAATAGAGTTTTTAAAATTTCTTTTTGTTCTATTAGGCTTTAGACCATCGGCACAAATAGGTGTAAAAGCTAGTTTTATAGATCATTTTTCTAAATTAAATTTATAGCTCTTAAGTCCAGAGTTTATGGAATTATAGTGTAGAACCAGCTGTTAGAAAGACAAATAAAGCCCTATGAACTTGTATGGTTGTTTCCATGTTAGGGGTATCAAAATCATCTTAGAGACAAAGATTGAAAACAAGTACCAGGCACTCAATCTCTCTTCTCTAAAACAGATTTAATTTAATAAGATTAAAGAATGACTCAATCTGAGCAATAAGTTCCTAACTTCTTAAAACATAAATGTATCACTTTTTAAAATAAATATATGATGCATAGCTTACATATAGGAAAATATACAACCTTAATTACAATTCATGAATTTTGACAAATATATACATATTTAAGCAATACTCAATGAAGATAAAGTACATTTCTATCACCCCAAAAGATTCCTCATGCTTTTTCCTGTCAACCATCCCCTTACCATAGAGAAAACCATTGACTTCTATCATTAGATTAGTTTTGCCTGTACCTAAATTTCATATAAACACAAGCATTCATTAGTAAGCTAGTATGTCTAATCTCTTTTCCTAAATATTGCAGCAATACAGTTTATTCAAGGTGTTTTGTGTAGGAGCAGTTTGCTCTTTTTTATTGTGCAGTATCCATTATGTGAATATACCACTATTTATCCCCAACTCTATGTTAGACAACATTTGGATTTTTTCCTATTTACAACTATTAGGAATAAAGCTGCTCTAAGAATTTTTATGCAAGCCTTTTGACAGACATATACATTCATTTATCCTGGGTCTATACCAAAGAGTAAGATTGCAGGGTCATAGAGCCGGTGTATATTTAGCTTCAGTGATCCTGAAAAGTTTTCCACTTGGTTGTACCATGTTACATTCCTACCAAAAGTGTAGAGAGTTTCCATTTCTCTACATCATAGCCAGAACTTGGTTTTGTCTCTGTTTAATTTAATCACCCTGTGAGTCTGAAGCAATATCTCATTGTGGTTTTACTTTTTTTTTTTTTAAGATTTTATTTATTTATTTGGCAGAGAGAGACACAGCGAGAGAGGGAACACAGGCAGGGGGAGTGGGAGAGGGAGAAGCAGGCTTCCCGCTGAGCAGGGAGCTGATGCGGGGCTGGATCCCAGGACCCCAGGATCATGACCTGAGCGGAAGGCAGACGCTTAAGGACTGAGCCCCCCAGGCGCCCCCTCATTGTGGTTTTAATTTGTATCTCCTTGATAACAGAGTCAGGACTAGGATAAGACAAGTGAAATAATAACTTATGTATAAAATTTAAGAGGAAGGACACTTAAAAATTAAGTAATCAAGAGAAATAATATTTAATGAAATAGTTTTAAAAATAAAAATGCAAATAACCCATGAGAAACAAAATATCAAAAATTTAAGTAAGTCTACACCATGCTTACAAAGATAGGGGAAATCCTTTATATTTTGCCAATTAGTGTAAGGTTAGATGTAGATCTTTGGTAGGAAGTCTGGTAATCAGATCAGATCAATTTTCTTCTATTCCTAGTTTTTATGCATCTATCGAGATGTTCATATGGTTGGTCTTCATTCTTGATTATTAACGGATAATAACATTTTAAACCAAACTTATATTCTATTAATAAGCCCAATGCCATTGTGATATGTTAACCTATTCATATAGGGTTCATTTTTAAAAGATTTGTAAGAATTTATGCTCCTGTGTTTCTAAGAGAGATCGCTTGTGATTTTTCTTTTTTGTCAGATTTTGGTATCAAGATCATGCTAATGTCATAAAATGAGATGGAAGTGTTACCATTTTTCTCTATTTTCTGGAGGAATTTGTGTAACATTGGTTCCTTAAATATTGGGAAAAATGGACTACTGAAGGTAGTCACTAACCTTGAAAATGTCTTCAGAATCAACTTATTTACAGATATGGTATCTTCAATTTTTCTATTTCATCTTGTATCGGCTTTGATAAAATATGTTTCCAGTGAATTTTTCCATTTTATTTATGCTATCAAATTTATTTGCACATAGGTATCTATATTACCTTATTGGTTTGATGTCCACAGGATTTATAGTGATATCTCTGTTTCATTTCTGATATTGATAATTTGCATTTCCTTTTCTGTTCTTTTCTATACCAGTCTTGCTATAGTTTCATTAATTTTATTACATTTTTTTTAAAAAGAGCAAGTTTTAGCTTCTTTGTTGGGTTTCTCTATTGTATGTCTTCTTTGCATTTCATTGATTTTTTTCTTGTATCTTTATATTTTACTCCATTTTGATGATTTAATCTGATGCCTCTTATACTTCTTTTTTTTAATTTTTTTATTGTTATGTTAATCACCATATATTACATCATTAGTTTTTGATGTAGTGTTCCATGATTCATTGTTTGTTCATAACACCCAGTGCTCCATGCAGAATGTGCCCTCTTTAATACCCATCACCAGGCTAACCCATCCCCCTACACTCCTCCCCTCTAGAACCCTCAGTTTGTTTTTCAGAGTCCATCATCTCTCATGGTTCGTCTCCCCCTCTGACTTACTCCCCTTCATTCTTCCTCTCCTGCTATCTTCTTTTTCTTTTTTCTTAAAATATGTTGCATTATTTGTTTCAGAAGTACAGATCTGTGATTCAACAGTCTTGCACAATTCACAGCACTCACCGTAGCACATACCCTCCCCAATGTCTATCACCCAGCCACCCCATCCCTCCCACCCCCGACCACTCCAGCAACACTCAGTTTGTTTCCTGAGATTAAGAATTCCTCATATCAGTGAAGTCATGTGATACATGTCTTTCTCTGATTGACTTATTTCACTCAGCATAACACCCTCCAGTTCCATCCACGTCGTTGCAAATGGCAAGATCTCATTCCTTTTGATGGCTGCATAATATTCCATTGTGTATATATACCACCTCTTCTTTATCCATTCATCTGTCGATGGACATCTTGGCTCTTTCCACAGTTTGGCTATTGTGGACATTGCTGCTATAAACATTGGGGTGCACGTACCCCTTCGGGTCCCTACATTTGTATCTTTGGGGTAAATACCCAGTAGTGCAATTGCTGGATCGAATGGTAGCTCTAATTTCAACTGTTTGAGGAACCTCCATACTGTTTTCCAGAGTGGTAGCACCAGTTTGCATTCCCACCAACAGTGTAGGAGGGTTCCCCTTTCTCCACATCCCCACCAACATCTGTCGTTCCCTGACATGTTAATTTTAGCCATTCTGACGGGTGTGAGGTGGTATCTCATTGAGGTTTTGATTTGGATTTCCCTGATGCTGAGTGATGTTGAGCACTTTTTCATGTGTCTGTTGGCCATTTGGATGTCTTCTCTGGAAAAATGTCTGTTCATATCTTCTGCCCATTTCTTGATTGGATTATTTGTTCTTTGGGTCTTGAGTTTGATAAATTCTTTAGAGATTTTGGATACTAGTCCTTTATCTGATATGTCATTTGCAAATATTTTCTCCCATTCTGTCGGTTGTCTTTTGGTTTTGTGGACTGTTTCTTTTGCTGTGCAAAAGCTTTTTATCTTGATGAAATCCCAATAGTTCATTTTTGCCCTGGCTTCCCGTGCCTTTGGCGATGTTTCTAGGAAGAAGTTGCTGCGGCTAAGGTCGAAAAGGTTGCTACCTGTGTTCTCCTTTAGGATTTGGATGGACTCCTGTCTCACGTTTAGGTCTTTCAACCATTTGGAGTCTATTCTTGTGTGTGGTGTAAGGAAATGGTCCAGTTTCATTCTTCTGCATGTGGCTGTCCAATTTTCCCAACACCATTTGTTGAAGAGACTGTCTTTTTGCCATTGGACATTCTTTCCAGCTTTGTCAAAGATAAGTTGACCATAGAGTTGAGGGTCCATTTCTGGGCTCTCGATTCTGTTCCATTGATCTATGTGTCTGTTTTTGTGCCAGTACCATACTGTCTTGATGATGACAGCTCTGTAATAGAGCTGGAAGTCCAGAATTGTGATGCCGACAGCTTTGCTTTTCTTTTTCAATATTCCTCTGGCTATTCGGGGTCTCTTCTGGTTCCATACAAATTTTAGGATTATTTGTTCCATTTCTTTGAAAAAAGTGGATGGTATTTTGATGGGGATTGCATTGAATGTGTAGATTGCTCTAGGTAGCATTGACATCTTCACAATGTTGGTTCTCCCAATCCATGAGCATGGAACGTTTTTCCATTTCTTTATGTCTTCCTCAATTTCTTTCATGAGTATTTTATAGTTTTCTGAGTACAGATCCTTTGCCTCTTTGGTTAAATTTATTCCTATGTATCTTATGGTTTTGGGTGCAATTGTAAATGGGATCAACTCCTTGATTTGTCTCTCTTCTGTCTTGTTGTTGGTGTATAGGAATGCTGCCCCTTATACTTCTTGAGATTGTTGGTTTTCAACATTTTTTTCTTTTGTCATATATGCATTAAGAGCCATAAATTTCCTCTTAACCACTGCTTCAGTTGTATCCCTAAAATTTGGTATGCCTGTTTTTTTAACTCTTTTATTTAAAAATATTTCAAATTATTGTGATTACTCTGGTAACCTACAGGTTATTTAAAAGTTTCAAGTTGCTTAACTTTTAACCTTCTAGGAATTTTCTAACAGAATCATTTTTGATTATTAGTGTAATTGTACTATAATCAGATTTTATGATCTATTCTTCCATTCCTTTGACATTTATTAGGACTTGCTCTGTGGTCTTTCATGTAGTCTATTTTGGTAGAGGATCCATGTGCCTATGTGTATTTGAAAAGAATGTGGATCTACAGTTGTAGGAGGTGGTATTTTGTATGAGTCAATTAAGTCAAATTATTTCATCATGCTGCTCTAATTTTCTCTATTTTTTATTGATTTTGAAATTGCTTGTTCTGTTACTGAGGCAAAGGGTTCAGATCTCTAATAATGATTATGGATTTATCTATTTTTCCTTTTATTCTCTTTTTATTTCATATATTTTGATATTATTATTATTACTATTATTATTATTATTTTAGAGAGAAAGAGAAAGCATGAGCAGAGGAGGGACAACAAGAGTGTCCCACTTGAGATCAAGACTTGATTTCACGACCCTGAGATCATGACCTAAGCCAAAATTAAGAGTCAGACGCTTAACCAGCTGAGCCACCCAGGCACTCCTATTTTCATATTTTTAGATGCATACATATTTATGATTTCATTCCTTCTTGTTAAATTGACACTATTATCATTATAAAATTTCCCTCTTTATTTCTAGAAATACTTCTCACTTTAAAATCTGATTTTTCTGATAGCAATATAGACATGCCACCATTTTATTAGTTAGTGATTTCTTAGTACGGTCAATTCTGGTTATTCTATAAAGTCACTGTGACTTTAAATATTAAATGTTAAATAATTGAATTAAACATTAAATTATTGCTTTTGTGGACAATACAGAGTTAGGTTCCTGGGAGGCTTTGGTCACAGCATTTTTATCAACTGATCACTACATAACTGATCACTTCATTGTTTCATGTATGTTTCTCTTTAAAGACTCCTAACTTAATACATATTTACCTTTGAACGATATCGGTTTGAAATGCATGAGTCCAGTGATAAACAGATTTTTCTCAATAAATATATTGGAAACATTTTTGGAGATTTGCAGTAATTTGGAAAAACTCACAAACCCATCCTGTAGCCTAGAAATATTGAAAAAATTAAGAAAAAGTTATGTCATGAATACATGAAACATATGTGGATACTAGTCTACTTTATCACTTATGACCACAAAATATATATAAATATTATATAAAGAATAAAATTTCTCAAAACTTGTGCACACACTTATTGACCATACATAGTGCCATTGACTGTTGAGAGAAATGCAAAGAAAGGTAAAGATGCAGTATTGAAACATAACTGCATGATATTAATTTGTAGTACATATGTACTACCATATTAATTTTGTAGCCACCTCCTGTTGCGATTATGATGTTGTGAGCAGTTGCTTAAAATGCCATGTGACACTAGTCATCTCCACGTGATCAGTTCGTCTCTCCAATAAGTTGCATATCACAGTAAAAAGTGATGTCTCATGGTCTCAGGCATTTTTTCATTGTGCTTAGTGCAACACCATAAACCTTAAATAAGACCATAGGACCCATACAAAGTGCACTAGTGATGCTGGAAGTTCTCCTAAGAAGCAAAGTCATAACATTACAAGAAAAAGTCGAGTTCCTTGATATGTACTACAGATTGAGGTCTGCAGCTGCAGTTACCCGCCACTGCAAGGTAAATGAATCCAGCATAAAAACCATTGTAAAAAAAAAAAAGAAAGAAAGATAAAGGAAAGGAAATTTGTGAAACGATCACTGCAGCTACACCAGCAGGTACAAAAACATGGCACTTTTTGCAAAATACCTTGCTATCTTTTGTTAAATATGCAGCTTTTAAGTGGGCACAGGATCGCTATATGAAAGGCATAACTATAGACTCTAATAAAATTTGAGAAAAGTGAATTCATTATATGACAACTTAAGCCAAAGGAAGGTGAAGGATCTAAAAGCTGGAGAATTTAATGTTAGCAAAGATGGTTTGATAATTTGGGGATGATGTTTGGCTTTAAAAACGTCACGATAATAGGACCAAGAGGCTGCAGAGGAGTTCCCAGATGCCATCAGGAAAACCACTGGAAGAGTATTTGTCTGAACAGCTTTTTAATGCAGACAAAAAATACCCTATTCTGGAAAACAGTGTCACAAGACATTTATTAGTAAGGAAGAGAAGAAAGCAATTAAGGCAAGAAGGAATAGGTTGAATCTCCTGTTTGTGTAAATGCAGCTGGGTTTGAAATCAAAACTGTCCTTATCTATAAAGCTGCTAACACTTGAGCCTTGAAGGGAAAAGATAAATACCAGTTGCCAGTCTTTTGGCTGTATAACAAGAAGGCCTGGACAAGAACCCTTTTCCTGGATTGGTTCCATTGATGTATTGTTCCTGAAATCAGGAAGTCAGAAAGTACCTTGCCAGTAAGAGACTGCTCTTTAAAGCTCTTTCAATACTGTACAACCTTCCAGGCCAGCCAGAACCCCACGAGTTCAACACCAAAGTTGCTGATGTGGTCTACTTGCCCCCAAGCACAAGATCTCTAATTAAGCCTCTAGATCTGGGAGTCATAAGGACCATTAAACCTCACTACATACGGTACCCTGTGGAAAGGATTGTCAATGCTGTGGAAGAGAACCCTGACAGAACATCATGAAAGTCTGCAAGGATTACATGATTGAAGATGCCATTGCTGTTATAGAAAAGACTATGAGAGACGTCAAGCCCAAAATGATAAACTTCTGCTAGAGAAAACCACGTCCAGATGTTGTGCATGACTTCACGAGATTTATGACAGAGCCAATCAAGGAAATTGTGAAAGAGATTGTGGATATGGCAAAACAGGTGGAGGTTATGAAGGGTTTCAAGGTATGGATCTTAGAGAAATTCGAGAACAAATAGACACCACAGAAGATAATGCAAATGAGTGCTTCTGAACCAGGGCCAGATGATGAGGAAGAAGACATAGAAGAAGCAGTGCCAGAAAACAAATTGACATTAGACATTCTGGTAGAAGTATTCCAATTATTCAAGACTGCTTCTGATTTCTTCTATGACAGAGGCACTGAAAAGAAAGCAAACACTGGAAAAAGGATTAGTATTACATAGAAACATTTTTAGAGAAATAAAAAAAGCAAAAAATTCAGACGGAAATTATGACTGTGGTATTTCCACAGCATTACACCTGCTTCTCCTGCCTCCTCCACCTTTTCCAACTCTGCAGCAAGATGAACGCCTCCACTTCTTCAGCTTACTCAGCGTGAATATAGTGAGGATGAACAGCTTTAAGATGAGTCACTTCCACTTAATAAACAGTAAATAATCATACAGTTAATAAACCTATCTATTGTGCATGTGTATAAATGGCTTCATGTAGAAATCTCATTTAACTGTACGGCAAGAACTGGATGAGATGTTTTGTGATCATCATCATCGCCTAAATATTCACCATGTGGGCAAGAATTGCATGGAGGTGGATAGCCTGCCTTTACACAGGCCTAAGGTGAGTGATATTTTATATAAAATTAATAATATGTTAGTTTTCTTACCGTCTTATAACTTTACTTTCAAAGAATTACATTACCGTATAGTATGACTTTCTCTATTGGGGAAGCTACAAATCAGCCTATCATCACAAGCAACTGTTGGAAAAAAAAAAAGAAAGAAAACACAGAACAATGCTTTCAATACTGTACTATGAATATGATTGTAATACTGTAGGCCATAAAAATTTTATAATGATTTATTCATTAGTGTATAGGCCAGGGTACTGTGAAGCAATCATATCAATTACTCTAAGCTACCATAAAGCAATCATATTGCTACTTCTTTGTTATCAATACATGAATAATTTTACCTGTCAATTAATATGAACTTCTTTTTCATGTCATCTTTTCACTTTAATGCCTAATGTTAGTAATATATATAACATCTACAGTGTTCTGTATCATATAAGACAATATTGGTGTAGGTACTGACAGATGATTTATCTTGTAAATTACAGATGATGTAAACTTACCATGTTGATACAGTACAGTACTGTAAACGTATTTTCCTTTCCTTATGGTTTACTTAACAACATTTTCTTTTCTCTAACTTACTTTATTGTAAGAATACAGCATATAATACACATACAAAATAATACATGTTCATCAACTGTTTATGTTATTGGTAAGACTTTCAGTCAACAGTAGGTTATCAGTAGTTAAGTTTTTGGAAACATAATAAAAGTCAAAGTTATATGCATATTTTTGACTGTATGGTGGGGTCTTGCTCCCCATCTCCTGCTGTTTGAGGGTCAATTTATATTGTTGATTCATTAACACTGAATTGATGGGCAACACACTATGGCTCATGCCTAAAAAATGTGTTGCCCTCTTCACCTTCGGCTGGACACCTGTGTGTTAGAAGACTCAAATTCCATCACTCTGCACAGGTTCACAAATGACTACAAAAGTGCTAGGACTATTGATTCCAGGGTTACAAATAAATTTTGACAAGTACACTTACTTGTATATGTATATAACTATATACATGTATATACATGTATACATGTATATAACTATATATATGTATATAACTTACTTATATACATATATCACATGTATATATTTTTCTCTCTTTTCAATTTAAATCTTTCTGAGTTCTTTATATCTAAATATATCTTTTTTAAAACAGCAATGTTTAGATCATATTCATTTTTAATACCTGTTCTAACAATTTTTATCTTTTTTTTAACATTTTTTTTAAGCAATCTCAAGATAGAGTCATACACTCTCCCACCTGAGCCAGCCAGGCACTCTGACAATTATTATCTTCTAATGGGAATTTTTAGTCCATTTAAAAATAATATAATTACTGACATAATTTGTTTTGAATCTACCATCCTTCCATTAACTTTCTAAATGTTTCAAAGGGTCTGTGTTCCTTATTTTATCTCTCTTGTCTTCTTTTGGATTATTATTTAAATTACCTACTTTTTAGTTATTTTTTAGAACTTATCATTTAGTGGTACCCTATGAGCTACAATGACTTCTTTCCTTGTTACAATCTACCTTAAATGTGTATTTGGAAATCATTCCAATCGATACAAGAACCTTTCAACCTCTCTTCACAAGATAGTTTCTTGAAACATTTCAATAGTAAGAGTCCCTCCAGTTCATTTGACTGTCATCACCACACACACCAAGGATTGGCTATTCACTGAAAAGCTGTGTTTCAGCAGGATTAACAGAGGATGTTATATTCATACTATATCTCCTACTGCAAGAAACACCACACAAACATGCTTTTCTTGTTGTCCAACATCAACACATCAAAAATGAAGTAAACATTAATATTATATAAAACCCACAAAACAACCTTGTGTAGACTTAAAAAATCTCCTTTAAACCATACCTTAATTGCAGAAGTAAATTATAAAATGTTTGTATAATACTGAGCAGTTACTGTAATTAAATTGTAATAATTGTAATATAATTATGTTGTCAGATTAGATTGATACAAAATTAGTTTCACTTTGAGAAATGATTTGGATGCATTTAAGCCTTTTCTGTTCTCTGAAACAGCAATTTTCTGACTCTTGATATTTTAAGAAAAGATCTAAAACTACCATGGTGAGATAACTCTAAAGAGTAGTGTGGGAGAGAAGCAAAAGGGTATAACTAGTTAATCATTACTGATTTGTAAGCATTTCTTTCATGGTTATTCACATTTTCTTCTTTGAGTCCATTTTGCAATTCATAATTTTATAAAGAATGTGTTATTAGAATTCTTTTTTATATAGATTTGTCTGTTACTCTCAAATGTATATGCATATGTACTTTAATTATGAAAGCAACAAAATCTATCATAATAAATTTAAAAATACATTACAGAAATAAAAATGTTACCATTAAACTCAAATACGCAAAGGAAACCATTGTTAAACTGTATCAATCCAGTAATATCCATTTAATCTAGCCACCTGAAAGAGTTAATGTATGTATTGGTTCTCTCTTCAACTTTATACTGTTGATTTTTTGGTAAAGATTTTATTTCTAAGTAATCTCTACACCCAACCTGGGGCTCAAACTTACAATCCCAAGATCAAGAGTCTCATGCTTTACTGACTGAGCCAGCCAGGCGCCCCTTAACTTTATATAGTTGTGGGTTTGGGTTGAAAAGGTAAGTTCTAATAAGATGCATTCAGTGTAATAATGTTTAAGAATTTTTTAAATAATTAAATTATATTCTTGAGATATATATATAGGAATTACATTAAACATAAATGAAAGTTACAGTCTTCAAATAAGAATTAATGAAAGACAAAAATGGGATGGGAGGGGAGACTGAGTGGCTCAGTTGGTTAAGCATTTGACTCTGTTTCGGCTCAGGTCATGATCTCATGGTTGTGAGCTGGAGCCCCCACACTGGGCTCAGTGGGGAGTGTGCTTGAGATTGTCTCCTTCTGCCCCCCTTCCAGTGTGCTTGCACGCTCTCTCTCTCTCAAATAAATAAATAAATCTTTAAAAAATGTGATGGAAATGTAGGGATTTTTAACTTCTAATTGTAACTTTTTTGGCTTTTAGTTTTATTTTTAAAGATTAATTCATTTATTTGAAAGAGAGAGAACGGGCAAGAGGGGGGAGGGGCAGATGGAGAGATTCTTTAAGCGGACTCCCCACTGAGCCTGGAGCCTGATGCAGGTTCAATCTCCTGACCCATGTGATCAGAGCAGGGGTACCTGTTTGGCTCAGTCAGTAGAGCATGTACCTCTTGACCTTGGGGTTGTGAGTTCAAACCCCACATTGGATGTAGCCATTACTTAAAAATAAAACCTTTAAAAAAAACCTGAGCACAAAATTCATCAAAAGCCCACAAACACACTAAAAACTAATTTATTCAAAAAATTAAAAAAAAATACAGATGGAAATTTTTGCTATTTAAAAAATTTTTCTCAACTGCACTATCAAATTCTCATTACACCCACACATTCTTCAACACAAATACAAGTGCTTTGACAGGGTTCAGAACAAATCCTCCAAAATGTGCCACTTTGGCATATGGATTATTTTGAGTTGAAAGCAATCAAGACCTAGCAGACCCAAGAAAAACTTTTGCCTCAACCTTAAACCATCTAAAATAAATTAGAGAAGGGACCCGGCCTAGAAAGAGCCATTACTAAGAGATAACTTTTTATCTGAATGACCTATCTCTATGGCAGGACAAATATCTAATTCACAAACATTTGTTCTTCTTATCCTATGAATCACCCTCCTCTCCTTTAAAGTCCCAGGTTTCTATCCCATTCCTTGTCTCAAGATGCCATATAAGCCTCAATAGCCTGGCTTGCCCTTGTGCCTCATATTTTTATGAGGTCCCTGAACATATGTAATTCAATTTATTTTTCTCCTGTTAATCTGTTTTATGTTAACTTGATTTTTAGACCAGCTAAAGAATTCAGAAAGGTAGAAGGAAATTTTTTCCTTCCCCAACAGTTGGTATAGTCAGCCCAATATTTCACTGACTAGACGCTGCTGGCTTTGAGGCTGCTACAGCAAAGAGATCTTGGTCTTACAAGTGACAGCAGGAGGTAAGAATTCTTATGTCAGGCTCCTGGATCTCTACCTGCAGTGGAAGTGATAGTGGTGAGAATCCTTTTTCTTTCTAGATTTAGATTATCAGGAGAGACTATTTGTGGAACAAGTTCCTTGGATATAGTGACTCTGTAAAATTTTGTTGTGAGTACTCTAGGTTTTTCTTGATCCTTTTCCTCCCAGAGATGGTCATTGTTTTTCTTTGTCTCTGTCTGACTGTTCGTCATAAGGAGGAAAACCATAGGGAAAAATGCAGGCCCTATAAGCCCACTCTTCTACTCAGCCTCACAGACTGGTGAGTTTATTCTTCTCACCAGACTGGTAAATAGTTTGGAAGCTGATATTCAGAGCTTGATAGGACTTTTTTTTTTTTTTTTTTTTTTTTAGTCCTTTTACTCTAAGCTAAAATAAAGCTATGTACTCAGAGGGAATGAAACAAATTGAGGATAATGTAGTTGGATGGGTAGATCAACCTAGATCATTTAAGTTGCAACCCAATTCCTTGAGAGATTAAAAACAACTGTCCCTATCTTACAAATATTTGCAAAACTAGAAACACAAACCCAGAAACAATTCAGTCAACCTGTTCTTTCTACCATTCCCAGAAACCCCCCCCCTTCTTTACCTTAAGAGACTTATAAGTATTGCCCTTAGGAAACCAAAGTCATTTTTGGAGAAACTTGGTTGTTTTCTCTGTGCCTTTGTGAGGTAGATTTTCTACACTCACCTACTCTAGGACCTAAGAGTCATTTTTTGAAATGGAAACTCTAGGGAGGGTTTTCTCATCCAAAGGGGGGGAAAAATGAGAGAAAGGGAGAGAAAGAGAGAGAAAGAGGGAGTATTTGGAAATTGGGCAAATGAAAAATCTTCTCAACAAATATTAGTGACAGTGAGGTCTCTTTGCATTTGTCTGTATGTTTTTGTATGTCTATGCATGTATGTCATAACTATGTGATACTTTTTTCCCTCTGGATGGCAGTGCTAAAATCGATTTGTAATAGAGCTCTATTTAACTAGCTTAAAATTAAGCATTCCTAATCTCAGACCTATAGTAGACCCTAATCCAGGTGTTTTTCAAGTTCACATGTTATAAGATAATTTTTGGTAAATAAAAGCTAGTTTAAGTTCATTGGTTTAATTAATACAGACATATCTTTAGTGTTATCAGCATCAAATATAATACTTTTATCTTACCTAGGTTTACTAAAACCTAATAAGCTTATGTTGTCTCTGTTACAGGATTTGTCAGCAAGAAAATAACTTAAGATAATGGTTAGCTGTTTAATAACTCATGAAATATTCATGACTAATCTAAACATAGTTAAGAACAAATGAATTAAATAAATGTAAGATAAAAGTTTATAAATGAACTTTTCAGCAATATTACTTTTACGATATGTGTAGTTTTCTAAATCTCTTTGATAACTTCCACTCTTAGAATTTTGCTAAGTTAAATTAAATGCTGGGACTACATTTAATGTCTAGATTACTTCCAGTAAGATAAAATACTGAAACATTAATTTCTAAATGTGTCTAAGTTTATCTACGTTTCTCTTATTACAGAGAAACTAAACGTGTTTGTGTCTGTTGGTAAATATGTCTTGTGCCACATTGAAAGATTATACTATTAAAAGGAGGCATGTGCTTCTAGAAATTATGAAATGTGTTTATAAATTTAAATCTAAACAATACTGGTATAATAGAGAGTTTACAATTGCTTACTTTTTAGTTTTTGCTAGAAATTAAGGTTTCTAAGGATTAAGAATTCTTATTAATATATATGTAATTAAAGCTACTAGAAATAATAAGGGAAATATCTCTGTATGCAAGGAAAGTAAAATATATTATGTTGATGAAAAAGAACATTATAAAATGTTTGTGGAAAAGGAATCTTTGGAGAGAAATTTGTGTATGTATGTGATCTTAGTTTTTGGCTAAGATTGAAATGAATTTAATTAAGTGAATGGGCTTTAATATCAAAAGCAAACAGGTGCTAAATTAAAATTTGGTTTTATCTATGTTAAAAAGACAAAGTATTCTTGGACTATTGGTCTGCTTTTAATAATAATAGATTTTAAAGGTATTTCCTTTGCTCTTAAAGTCATCTGCCTAGAATTTTTTTTTTTTAATTTGTGTTTTAACAAAATAATGTCCTGTACTTAATGTTGTTTTAATCAGGTCTTCGATTACTTTAGAAAACTAAATCTCAGTATTGAAAGAGTTAAGCTTTGCTAACAACTATGTAGTCTTCTGTATTTTCCTTAAAACCTTTTATTGTCACTTTGAATAAATAAATATCATTTCATAATGATTTCTGATCCTATGTAATCAAATCTTCGAATTTTTTTTTATATTTTTGACAAACTTCCCAAAGTTCAAATTCTAAGTGAAGTGTTTTTGACTTAGAACTAACTTTAATAGCGGTGCTTGGGTGGCCCAGTGGTTAAGCATCCACTCTTGATTCCCGCTCAGGTCATGATCTCAGGGTCATGAGATCGAGTCCCACGTTAGCCTCTGCACTGGGCATGCATCCTGCTTAAGATTCCCTCCCTCCCTCTGCCCTGTCCCCCTCTCCCTGCTCCCCCCACTCTCTCTCTCTCAAAAAAAATAGATAAAAAGAACTAACTTTAAGATATGAGATATTCCAGAGGGTCACTGGAACAACTCAAAAGATCTGTTCACTCTTTTAATTTACAAAAAAAAAAAAAAATGATATTAAGCTATCTGGGCTTATCTGGTATGTTCAGTTACATGGGAAGCATTGTCAAATAAGTGATGATGAAATTCCTAAGTTATATTGTATGGGTGGAATAGTATTGATGTAAGTGTTCTGGGAATTGTATAAGATTCCTAAAATTCTGATAAGTTCTGGTATAATGTTATCAGTCATAATTCTAGTTATTATCTCAACAAGTTGTGTGTCACTAAAATAACCAAATTCCCTTGGTCAATTGCATTAAAATGAACTCTCATCAGATTTTTAACCACAAGAATCTTTAAGTCTTTGTCATCTATAAATACTTTTTTTATTCTGATGTTGCATATGTGTTTTATCTTCAAAGAGATTCATGGAAAGGAGTTTTGACAAAATGGGTTTCTGATAACTTTAAGATTATAAAACTAAATAGGGTAACAATTTCCAGAACTCATTAAGAAAATGGATTCAAGCGAAACAAGTATTAATTACATGGGACTACAAACTAAAAAAGATGATTATAATTCTTTATGACTTTTTGTTTAAAATATCACTGGTGCTTTAATCTTTTGTTTTCTGGATATAAGGAAACCTTTCCTCTTAAACTAACCATGACTTACAGCAATTTGGTAAATTATAGTTTTGTAAGGAAAATAGAAAATTTATCTTTCTCCCCCTACCTGATTGTTACAGAATTTGGAAATTCTTAGTGAGTATTCTTACTTTCATGGCAATATTGTAATTTATATAAGTTCAATAAGAATCTGTTTTCCTTGTAATAAGACATAATTAGAAACATTGGTTATGATACCAAGGCTTTGACTGAATGTCATATTTAAGAAAGATATAAATAGACTCAGATACAACAAGACATGCTTAAGAACCTAAGGCTGACTTGATGGAGCTAATAAAGCTCCTTGAAAATCTCAGTCTTGCTTACAGAGTTCTTGTCAGCCTTACTAGGTGAATAAGGAAAGTCATTTCCTGGAAGGCACAGGAACCTTGGGATATTTTGGAGATCCTGAAAAGAAAGGAATTCACCCAAATTTAGAGGTATTGCAGGCAAAGGCTTATGGCAAGCCTTGGCTCTGGCTTCTTTGCTTTGAAAATCTAAAGAAGTTCAATCTGAGATTCCTTATGAAAAGTTCCAGCAAAGCAGATTTAAAAGAACTTATATAAGTCAATCACGATCCTTGCTGTACTTTTATGAATAAATAGGCCAAATTAGGCCATATTTATTGAAAATAGACGTGGTTTGTAAGTGAATTAGTCTTGTGATTATCTTTGATAAAAATGGGGGTAATTGTAGAGAGAAAAAATATGCTTTAGTAATGTATTGTTAATTGTCTTTCAGATTTTGTTTTCTACTTGTAAAGTGAACTAGAGTCTGCATTCTTCTAATTTCCTCCAATATTTGGCTGCTAACTCTCCAAACTAACATTTCCAAATTTCTCCCACCTTTCTAACTTAGAATCATTATAAATTAAAACTGCTCTTTTCCCAAAGCCATGTAAGCCAAAGCTGGACAACCTGATATAAACTTCAGATAAATCACCACAACAGCTCATGTATAGACAATCTTCATGCATGTTGCTGTGTGAGCCACTTAGAAAGATTACCAGAGACATTCAAACTACAAACCAGAAAAATATATCAGACTGCTACTGCTTGCCCTCACTTTGTCTAAATATCCTCCAAGCCAGATATCTAAAAATCTTCTCAACTGGTGGTCTTCAAAATTTAGAAACTGGGATTATAATCTGCTCCAATTATTAACTTTTGTTTTGTTTTGTTTTGTTTTGTTTCCATAGAAATGTGTGCCACAGGCCTAACTTGGGGAGACCACCTGCATTAACACCTCCTGAGATGAGACACAGCTATTTAACTGAACTGACCTGTTTTCAGGTCCGAGCCTGGTTCAATGAAATGGAGCAATCCACCAAACTGAAGGGGTTCAGAATGAGCCTTTCCAAAATGTGCCATTTTGGCACGTGAATTATTTCGAGCAGAAGACAATCAAGACCCATTTGACTCAAGAATAGCTTTTACCTCTCCTTTAAGCTACCAGAAAGAATTTAGATAAGAAGTCTGGCCCCAAAAGAAAACTATTGCTAAGAGATAACTTTTTATCTGAATGACCTTTACTGAATGGCAGGACAACCATTTAAATACCAAGCATCTGCTTTTCTTATCATCTTGTTAATCATCTTCACCCCCTTTGAAGTGCCAGGCCCCTAGCTCATTCTTTAGCTCAAGGTGGTATATAAGCCTCAATTGCTTGGCTTGTCCTTGGGTCTCATATTCTTATGGGGCCCCATAGTTATGTAATTAAATTTGTTTTTCTCCTGTTAATCTGTCTATGTCAATTTGTTTATGAAGCCAGCCAGAGAAACTAGAAAGATAGAAAGAAAAATTTCCCCTCCCCAATAATTTTTAGATCACCATTGGCAAGATCACAATTTAAACAAAGGCAGGACACAACAAAAATTATGTAGGGTCCTCCAGTTTGTTTTTATTTCTCTATAAAGACCATTGAAATATTTCTTTTAAGTATCTAATTTATTTACATATTTAAATCATCCTACAACAGTTAATGTTGCCCCATATTGAATTTTATAGCACTTTCCCTACCATAAAAACAATAGACAAACATTACCAACTTTATTTCACACAAAAAAATAGCCCAATTTTTTATGACCTACTTCAAACCCAATGAAAGGAAAATAAATCTAAAAGTTGAAGATGAGCCAAAGTGAATTATATGCCAATTTATTATATAAATTCCTCAGTGATACAGTATTATCAGTATTTCATTTTTATACGCCAAAAGAATAAACAATTTAAGTATTTCCTACTAAGAGATACCTAAAACGGTTGATTTCTTATGTGTACACTGACTTTACCAAAATTGTCGGTCTTGATTTCAGCTCAGGTCATGATTTCGGTCAGGGTCCTGGAATCCAGCCTTGCTCCGGGCTCTGCACTCAGCAGGGTGTCTGCTTCAGGATTCTCCCTCTCCCTCTACGTCTACGCTCCCCTCAAATAAATAAATAAACTTTTTTAAAAAGGTAAATTATTAGCTTCAATTCTGCCAGTAAGTTTGTGTGTTTGGTGACAGGAAGGTAGATGAGCTTTTCTTCTGATATCTGCTATTTAATATTTGGAGTGAGAACAGAGGGTATTTGCACATCATAAAAGGAGACTTGCGGTTGAAGGTTTTAGGAAACTGGCAAAAGTTTGAAATAGTAACTGAGGAGAATGTGGAGTGAGCCAACTAGGAAAATAATAGATTAGTTATTATTACTATGAAAATAATATAGTTACAGGTATCATCTAGAGCCCGTTTGAAGCTGGTGATAATAAATGTTTAATGATGTCAGTTTAATGGTAACGGTTTTGGATTTCTTGTTGCTTATTTTTATTAAAAAAAAATTGCAGAAAAGATAAATTTCCAAATCAATAAATTATCACCCAGAGAATACCCATATAACCAGTTTCCGGGGCAAGGAGTAGAATGTGACTAACTCCCATTGGAATCTCTTCATACAATACTTTTTCCTTTCCCAATATTGACTTAATCACTGTAGTGTGGCTATACATGTTTTTTTTTTTTAATTTTATTGAATTGTATGCTGTAGTACATAATCTTTGGTGTCTGACTTTTTGTGCTTATGAGATGTATCAATTTCGTAGTCTATGGTCAAACTTCTTACACAAGTTCCTTAGAGTACATATACATATTTTCTTATTGCATTTGTACATAAGAGTAGACTTCTAGTTCACAGTGTAAGTACATCTTAGACTTAACAGATATGTCAAATGGTGTTTCAAACCGGTAGTACTACTCTCACCAAATTTCACGGGTTCCCCTATGTTGCTTCACATGCAGGCCAATAATTGAGAATTTCATTTAAAAAAAAATAGGTATTCTGTTGGGATATCTCATTACACCATTCATTTGCATTTACATTACTATTAAGGAAATTTAACATCTCTTCATATTTTTATTGACTTTTATTCTCTTTTGCAAAGGAGTGTAAAGTCTTCTGTCCATTTTTAAAAATAGTATGCTTTTTTATTGATCTATGGAAATCTTTATATATTCTTGATATGAGTGTTTTGTTGGTTATGTGTGTTCCAACTCTCTATTCCACTCTATGTTTTTCATTCTTACTCAATTAATGATGCCATTTGGTGAACAGAACTTCTAAATTTTAATGAAGTCCAACTTACGAATCAATCTTGGTGGTGGTGGTTTTTGTAACCTGTTTAAGAAATCTCTATGCCAAAGTCGAGAAGATTTTCTCCTTTATTATCCTCTAGAAACTTGAATATTTCAGTAATCATAATTAGGTCATAGTCAATCTGGATTTTTTTTTCTATGTGCCATAAATCAGAGACTGTATTTTCCTTTATTTTTATGTAGATAGCTAATAGGCCAAGAATCATTAATAGAAAAGATTTTCCTTTGACCATGTATCTGAAATCTCACCCTTGTTACATATAAAAGTCCATGTATACACAGGAAGATTTCTAGAGTCTTTATTTTAATTTCATTTTTTTTCCGTTTGTAATCATGCCAATGTGATAATGTCTTACAAATTCTTTATACTGTTTTGATATACCTACCAGATCAGGTCTTCATTTCTCTATTTTCTTTTTTTAATCTTTATTTTTCCATTCAAAAATTTCCAAGAGAAATTTCAAATTAGCTTGTCAATTACCACAGATATCCTCTTGACATCTTGATTGAAATTAGATAGATACATACATTCATTTGTCTTCTAATCCATAAAGATATGAATACTCTCATTTTATTTAGATCTTCTTTTATTTCTCCCAATATGTTTATAGCTATCCACATAGAGATTCTGTGAATTTTTCATTAGATTTATTCCTGGATATTTGATAATTTTATTCTATTGAAAATTCTATATTTTTAAAAATAATTTTAATATTCTAACCTGTGTTGCTAGGATATGGAACTACAATTGATTTGATATATTGACCTTATATCCAACAATTTTTTTTCAAAGTTTACTTATAAATTCTAACAATTTATATTTTGTATTTTCTACATATATAATCATATCAATTGCAAATATTGACAGTTTTGTTTTAATCTTTTCTTATCCTTACATGTTTTATTTCTTTTTCTTGCCTTAATATATTAGCTAGTATCTCCAGTACAAAATTGGATGGTAGTGAAGACTATGGGCATTTTTGTCTAAGCCCCAAGCTCAGAGGCACACATTAACATTTTGCTATTAAATATGATATTTAATATTAGTATTTAATAAATGTTTTTTATAAGGTTAAGGAAGTTCTCTTCTATTTCCTATATAACAGGAACACTTTTTACTACAATCATTAATGTATATTAAATTTTATCACATTTTTATCAATTCATCATGGTTCACTAAATGAGATTCATACTTTAAGAAGCTAGCATCCAAAATTGAAAGTGACTTTAAGAGTTTATTTGGCTACGTGATTAAAACTTGAATTTAAAGATGGCCTACATTCAGTGAGGTAAAAATAATGAACTTCCATAATATGGAGGAAGATATCCAAAGATTTAGAAACATAGGAATGTGGTATGTATTTATTATGTGAAGCACATTCACCTACTCGCTATCTATCCCCTGAGAGGGCTCAGAATACACCCCATTCACTAAGACACTGACAAATACCTCTGTCAAGTATCACCACATTCCATGAACCTGGCTCTTTTGGGTCAGTCTTCTGTAGGGCATCATTGTAATGAGCTCTTTATGGGAATGATTTCTTTGGGGCAGCAACTAACCACAAAGTTACAATAATAAGCCAAAGGATTGCCATCGCAATCAGAGGGTCTTGCCCTTCAGAGATTGGTCAATTGATCATGATAGACTTAAAAATTAAGTAGATGACTATCTTTCAAAGTATTATTCAATCTATACAAGTGAAAGGGGGGAGAAACTTATGTCTGAACAGAAACAAGTTAATACTAAAAAAAAAAAAAAAGTCTCCTCACCAAGTCCCCAGACACAATTTAAATAGAAAATGGGGAGTCATACCAAACCTTTTTCTATAACTCCATGCTACATAGAACATGGCTCAATCAAATATAGAACTCTAGACTGTTATGTTGGTCCCCTTCCCATATATATTTCATGAATACAGTCTCAGGGCCCAAGTGTATTTTTTTTATTTAGTCTTTTTGTTTTGAACTAATACTAGTTTTTCTCTCAAATATCAGTTCTTATTCTTCTGGATCATAAGTCACCATTAAAGAAAAACAAAACCCTGAATCTAGGAGTCTCTGGATTCTCTTGAAGAAGTCTCCTTACACACCAGTGCCTGGGGCCCTAAAATGCTGCCATACTTTACCATTTTGGAGGCTTATGGAAATCAGGCCATACACAGAATCTTGGATCTGATGAGCCTGTGGACCAACCTCATAGTTATCTCCCTTGTTTCTGAATGGTGTTAGGGAAGATACACTAAGGAGTTTGCAGGATCCTTATATGACTCCTTGGCAAAAACAGGTGAGGCTGAACGTTAAAATGATAGCACACTGAACTACATTTGAGAGAAAGAAGTGAAGACAGGAGTGAAATGATAATATGGGGAAATGTCTGAAGAGAAACTGGGATGAATTTTGTGAAATAGTTGACCAACTAATGTGGGAGTTATGGAGCAAAATAACTGAATGGATTCAAGGTTTTGGTAAGTGTTGGGGGAGTGTATATTTACTATTTCTTTTTTTTTTCTTTTATTCCAGAAATTTCTTTTTTTTTCTTTTTTTTAATTTTATTATGTTATGTTAATCACCATACATTACATCATTAGTTTTTGAATATATTTACTATTTCTAAGATACAACAGATCTAGGAAATAGCCAAGTCCACAATGAGACAAAGGAGGTATGTGATTGAAGTAGAGTGAACAATATTTTTATTTGATAAGAAATTAAAGATTGAGAAACCAGTATTTTGAAAGCATCTTCCAACTGAATGTTGAAGTAACTAAGGGGTAAAGGCAGGGGACAGGTTAGGGATTAAGAGATAAGGTGCTGAAACCTCAATAAATTAAGAAGGGAAACATGCTCTAAGTTGGATAGAATGAGCTCCAAAGGGACACAGTTAAATTCAACTAGGAGGAATTAGGGTGGGAAGTTCTGATCTTCAATTATTTGAAGTATTAGAGCAAAAGTGGTCTACACAAGTGAAGACGTTTCTTGTGGTATGGTATCAGCTGAACAAAACCATGCTTTTGGTAAGCCACTGAATGTGTACAAAACACAAGAAGAGTGAAGAGGGTGAAGATGTAGAGAAGTTTCCTAATCTTAGAAGACAGAACTCTAAGGCGCAGGAGAGAGATCCAAAGGAGAGTGTTGGCTAGAGCATGGGCGAAGGGGCTCAAAGAGTAGAGAAGGCTGTCATATATCTTCCATGGGGAACAAAGTGGTTACAGCATGCTAGATACACGTGTTGTCGGGTAAAGGTGTCACCTGCTGAAACATTGCAAGAGAATGAAGGCCAGCTACAGTTTTCCCTTTAATCCTATATGTATTTATTCCCCTTTTGCCTGTCCCATCCCACCCCTGAACTTCACTGCTGCAGCACTTTCTGAAGTGCTGCACACACACACACACACACACACACACACACGCCCTTCTCCTTTGAAAATGGGGTAGTGAACACACCTTTTGTAATTAGTAATCAAGTCTTCCAAATATAAAACAAATCCCAGGAAATTCTAAAGACCTCCTTTATCTTTTTATTCCCTCTTTTTTGAACTGCAAAGCATTTTCCCAAAGTATAGTTTCCTGTACTTACGTTTCTTTAGTTGTAAAGCCTTTTTGCTTCCTCTTAGCAATCACCAGGACTAATTGATGATTCAGCCCAGCCATCAGGGGCTACTCCCACAGGGCCTCTGGGTCTCTCCAAAGAGAATGTGAGCTGACTCTTACCCTCTGTATTTAGAACATTCTGACTTGGGATCAAAATTTTCTTTCATTCAACCTCAAATACCTTCACAACTAAATCCTGGCCATTTATAGGAGTCTTAAATAGTCTTTCGTCTTATACCTTGCAAGTTACACAGTCATGATTCTCAACTTGATACTGAACTAAGGTCTCTATATTCCTCTTATACTAGGGTGGTCATATCATTTGTCATCCAGAAAGGGCTGTTTTTGAAAGCAAAAGTATGTGCTATGAACAATTATGGGGAGATAGTTGACATGAACCAAGACCATTCTATATTTTTAACCAACCTAGGACTTGTGTGATGTTCCTTTAAAAGGCTCAGGATTCTGAGCTGGGAAATGTACCAAGTTCTTACGATGACAGGGATCAATTATTTAAGTCATTCAGCCCTTCCTACTACAGTTAGACTAACTCCAGTTAAATTTATTACCATATAAAATCACTTATACCCATTTATTAACATACCTCGCTTAGTTTACTTAGAAATGAGTGGGACCTGCATACATTGTGGAGTCAGACCAAAGCCCTTTACTCAATATAACTAACTCTGTGCTAGAACACAGCTAAATCGGTTATAGAACTCTGTTGCCTTGGCCGCTTTCTTATAGCATCTCATGAATAAAGTTTCAAGGTCCTATTGTATATTTTTTAATTTATTATTTTGAACTAGCTCCAGTTTTTCTCTCAAATATCAGTTCTTTATTCCACCAGTACAAATGATTATAATTTGCCACTATTTGCCTGTGGGGAAGCCCATACATTTCTCCTAAAAGATCACTATAAGGGTAACAAGGCTTTCCTTTTTATTCATAAATAAATAGCATAAGATCTCAGGCTCATGAGTGAAAAATAGGAATAAATGAAAATAAAAATAATAGTTAGCTTTTATTGAACACTTACCATGTACCTGGCATTGTCCTCACAAAGTATGAAACAGGAACTGTTATTCACAGGGCAACTGGGTGACATTCGGGGAGGATAAGAAACTTGCTTAAGGTCATAGAGATAATAAATGCTACAGGGAAGCTCGAACCCAGTCTGTAATATTCAATAATTGGAAAACATGTATACTTAAAAATGTTTTGAATGAGGAAATATGTATACTTAAAAATGTAAGGATAGTTAAATGTTTGTAAATTGCTTTGTTTCTTGAAAGATGTTCATTAGCATTATTATGTTATTATTTACTTTCATGAATACTGTAAATATAGGCAAAGAATCATGGACAAGCTTAGAATTATAGACTCTACCAAAAATTCCTGCTTTTCTTGTATTTTGGTTTTCTTTCCCCCAAATAATTATCTGTTGCACAAAAATAGATGTAGAATTTAGTTATTCATGTCTAATCAAACCCATGGGATTTTTAATGAAAGAAAACATATATTGAAATTAAGAAATATCACAAACCCCAAGTTTCAACTGACTGCAGCATAATTTTGAAGCAAGAAGAAACATTCCAGAGATGGTAGATGCAGCTACAGCAGCCTCAACTTCTCTAACTTCATGGCTTCCAGCTATAGATTTTTTAGATTTTTTACCAAGGGTAGGCACCTAGTTCCACGTTAACTTCTTTTGCTAATGAAGAAATTAGCAGACACAACTTATGTTTGATTATGAGCCCATTTTAATCTTTCAAAAGAGAAAAAAAAGATAAAGGTAAGGGTCCATGAGTTTTGTGGAGGACATCTAAGCAGATCGTGATATTAACTTTTACAGAAAATATGACACTTCCTTTTGCTGTTTCTGGAGGTCACATCTAGACCAGATATTACAGTTTGAAAATGACATAACATGACCTCATGAATAATTTGAGTTCTGACTTCCTGAACTGCAACTACAAAGTTACATCGAGATTCACAGAATATAAGCTAGATCTAGGTAATTTATATTTTGGTCATGGCATTAAAGGAAAAGATAAAGGGAGAAATGCTGTGTGGAAGACTAAAAAAACCAGTAGCCATAAAATGGGCAGTTAGTCGATCTAGGCCACCTGGCTGTTTACCATGCTGATCACTTCCAATGACCACTGGTTATTCTTCCTCTCTGAATTGTTGATTTTATAAGACACAAAATATGAGACAACTGGAAATTGTGTGGAGGAGATTCACAGACTATTCTCAGTAGCTGGAATTTCAAGTGACTTGTTTTGTAGAATCTAGGAGAGAGTTTGGGTGCAATTGATTTTCTTTTTAGTGGTCACTTTTTCAATATACCCTCTAAAGCCAAGAGCATGAACAAGTTTTGTTTGCTTGCCCTATGATAGTTAATCCTCAATTCTTTGTTGTAAGCATTTTAGATCTTAGGATCTTGATGAAAGAAAGTCTTGATTTGGTTTTGTGATGCAAGTGAGCAGTCATTACTTGTAGTCCCTGTCCTGTCATATGTAGAATGAGCAGTTTGGATTGATTGCTTACTAAGATCTATGCCATTTCTGAAATTCATTCATTTTAGGAATACATGCTATATACATGTACAGAAAGAGATGTCATTTATAAGTTGTTTCTGTTGTTATTATCTTGCCCTTGACTCTCTCATATCTTTGAAAACGTGACATGTGGAGGAGACCAGTAAACCCAGCCCTACCAGGGCGTAGGCTTCTATGATTCAATGGAAAACAAATTTTAAAAGCTCATCTTCAGTTAATGCGAGTTAGTGACTTTCTCCTGACTCTTGTTTTCCTCCGTTGAAAGAGTTTCTCTGTGGATTTTTTATATTGCTTCCATATCTAAAGAGGTCTATTTCCTTTAATTTTCCCAAATGAGAAAAAAAAAATACTCTAGGCATGAGATTACAGGTGAAAATATTTCTCAAGGCCCTGAAATATTCTCTCCTATGCAGTTTGAGCTTCTCCAAAGACCATGTTTGAGAACACAGTAGAATGAATCTCTTGGTGCTTGGATGGAAATTATGAGCAGTTCAACTAAACCGCTTGCCAGAGATGTGAAGAAATTAAGCTTATACTTCTGGATCCACAAGGATGATCTTCTAATTTCTTAGATGGTTCTATTTTAAAGGTTATTTCTAAATAAAATACTTAATTTGGGGTTTTCCAATGATTGAGACAATTTTTAAAAGTTTACATTGGGCACTTAAGCCCCAGTTTAGGACAGATTATGCAAGTAGAATAGGGAAAGTAATTTTATCATGAGACTTTGGGAGTGAAATATGGTGATTCAAAGTGAACAAATGCCCCAAAGCTGTCTTAGGAGAAGGGGGTAATGCAGTTGATAATCACAGATCTTGAAGAACCCCTCTCCTGCTTAGCTCTTGGGTGGATCAAAGGCTCTGAAAGTGTTTAGGAAAGACTGTGGACATCATAAGTCAGCAGTGTTTGAAAGATAAAGTTAAACAAGTTTTTATATACAAGAAAAGAGTGCAATGCAATCTAAATAAGATACCGAAAGAAAGGCAATGAAATGAACTCAAAGATTGACTTATACCCGAGGAAGGAGCATATTCAAATAAGAATTTCTATTACATATTTTAGGGGGAAAATAGCGTGGTGATACAAATATTTAAATTTTAAAATAGAAAAAAAAACAAAAACAAAAACAAAAGTTAGTTTAGAAGGCAAAAAAAACAAATTAAAAAAGGAGATTTAAGATTTTATTTTTGGAGCATTAGTTCACAGAAAGGTGTTTGTTTGTTTGTTTGTTTGTTTGTTTGTTTGAAGAAGAGATTTGCAGTCATTTTTATAGGGTAAGACACCAGCAATGACCATTTTGGGAAAGGAGAAATGGGGAGGAAATGTCTCTCCCATTTCTGGATGCAAATAAGTAATCTGTCCTGGTAAGTTGCCACCAATTTTGTAGGAGAATGTGGTGTTTTATAAGGACTTATAAAAATAGTGGGACTTTGTCTTGGAACAGTGACATTTTGATATATGAGATATATTTACATTTTGATTAAACTTTTTTATCATTTCAAACTGTTAATATAGAAACATTTTTGGCCTTAATAAGGGAAATGTTCTAAAGTAAATAATGCAAATGTGTTTACCAACACTATTTATAGTCTTTGAAATTATACAATAGTATCAATTCATACAATACAATATAATACATACAATATAAATGATATTTAAGATAAAATTATTGGTTTATCTTGGCAAAATTGAAAATAAAATACATATCAGGCATTTTTCAGAAGGAAAAGAACATAAATCCTTTTCCAATTTTGTCTTCCTTGTTACTTTATTTCTTCTTCTTTTCTTCTTTTTTTTCTTTTTCTTTCTTTTGTTGCTTAAATGCTTATAAAGTAGTTTGACAGTTTATCTGTCTTATAAAAGCTTTTCTCACACTTTTAACACTTTTTCAACTTATTTTTATTGTATTTTTATAGTTACAGAGATCAAGCTCCCTTTGAGAGAATTTGAGGTGCTTTGCTAAATTAATTCAGAAATTCCCTTGTTTAAAATGGATGCCCTTTTCTTTATATTGGAAACTGTTCTAACAGCAGATAACCTTGAAGTCGGGACATTTTCATGACATATTAATCTCATGTTTATGTTAAATGTTTCAACTAAATCTAAAACCGTGAAATAAACATTAAGCATATCTTGTTAGGGATAAAATTTAAAGCTGGAGACAACTAACCTTTGCAACTAATACCTGCAAAGTTTTGTTTATTTTCCAAATAATTTTAAGTATGGGGTAAGTATTTTAACTTGGATTGTTTCTATATTCTGAACACATTCTCCACGAGAGAGTATTTGGAGGTAAAGAGACTTATTTTCTTGAAATGACATACTTCAGAATCCTTTGCTCAATACAAGAAGGATATGGAGTCTTGTTGGCCTAAACATGAACAGATGTAAAATATTCCCCATGACTTTCTCCAAAACTTACAAATCTTATACTCTGTCTCTACCCATAGTGAAAGGTAAATATATCTTCAGAAAATAAATAATATTGTATTTTATAATATGTTCTGATCATTTAAGTTATTGCTGCATTCAGCAGTAGAAGGATAAGTGGTTTAAAAATCCAACAGCTCTGATAAGGTTAATTTCTTTCTGGTCAGTGAAGGAATTAGCCAACTACAAATTCTTTACCAGTAAAATGAAAATACATATACTGCATTGGTTCCCTGACAGCATTGTTAAGGCTGAGTCATATTTTGAAATAATTTTGAAGATTTGTGGTATAGTTGCATAGAAATAATAATGGGAATAAAATATCTGGTATTCTGCTTAGATAGCAAATGATTTTAATTTTGTTAAAAACATTTAAATTCATTGGCTAATGGTTGGACTTCATAAGGACAAATGGAGTCTTTAACATACTGTTTGTAGATTCTTAATAAGAAACAGAATATCTCTATCTCAAACCCTCTCCAGGGCAAATAAGTAGATTTGTTCCAAATTCTAAAACTTACTGTGCTTTTTTCCCCCAAAATAATATTCTTTATTCATATATCGTAAGGAACATTAGTTATTGTTATGCAAAAGAAAAGCATATAAACAAAAAAGAAAAATCATGCAATGAAGACCTTACTGGTATTTAAAACCCCTCCCCCATTCCACAACACAGATGAGAGCAGGAGAGGCAGAGGGGTATATGAATTTAAAAAATCATAATAAAATAAAATAAAAGTAATCATAGTATGATGGGCTTTTCTTTCTGGAAAATTCTCTCAGTACGTGACTTTTTATACTTTTTGTCTTTTCCATTTGCCAGCTAGAGTGGTATGGTGCCTGCATGAGCTGTTTCTCCTCGCCTGGAGGCTGTTCAGCAATAAATTCGTGAGGAATCATAGCATGTGATCATTCTAGTTAAAGCAGTTAATAACTGGCTAAGCGACATTTCCCTCAAATGACTGTTTTCATCGCCCCAAAGCAGTCTCCTTCACCCCATCCCATTTCCCCCTTCAACAATGCCCCAACTTCCTCCCCAAATCTCCAGCTCCCAGCCCCCAGCAATCCTACACCGCAATCCTACAACTGTATTGTCCTCTTAAGCGCCGAGCGATCCAGTCTGCCGAGGCAAGAAAGATTCAATCGATGGGGAAAAAGGGCAAATTGGAAAAAAATAAATGCTCCTGCTCTCCAGAAAGAAAACGTAGACGGAGCCGCCAAGCCCCGAGCCTGCTGCGGGCTGCCCGGCCAGCGTTCCTGGCAGGTGGGGAGCCGTCCGGCGCGCAGAGAGTTAAAGGCATCATCGCAGCCATTAGAGGGAAAAGTTGCGGCGCGGCGAGCCCGGTGAAGTCCTCCAGCCCGCCCCCCTTGCCCACTCCCCACTTCCCGAGCTGGCTCGGCGTTTAGGGAGGGCAGTGATCACGCAAGCCGGAGCAGCGGGCTGACGTTGGACGAGCTGCCAGGTAGCTGAAAGCAGGCAGCGAAGCAGCGGAGGCACTTCCCCGCGTTGCAAGCCCGAGTGTGGACTCGAAGCCTCTCCGAATCCGAGCCAGCTGGTTTTAACCTTCGCGAATTGCACTCCCCTCTCCCCAAAGCCAGTCCTCGCGGAGTGAGCTCCAGGATGTTTGCAGGGTCGCGCGCAGGGCTCTGAGACTGAGCCTCTGATACGTTTGCATTCCTATCTTTTTGGGCTTTTTGGCTGTTGGCTACACTGATGTGACCCCCCCCTTTTTTGGAATGATGGGGGTCTTTTCGGCATATGTTGGATTTGTTTTCTTTTCCGTTTTATATGTTCAACAAGGGCTGTCTTCTCAAGGTAAGTCTGTGCTCACTGGCAAATATACATTTGCTTGCGGAGTGCGTGTGTGTGTGTGTGTGTGTGTGTGTGTGTCTGTGTGTGTGTGTTCTCTATATTCCAAGAACGGCCAAGCAGATGTAGTGAGATTCTTAGCAAGTAACAGTGGAATAGTGTTCTGTTTGGCGTTTTTATTTAAAGTTTATTAAATAGTAGGCAAGCTAGATTTGAGAGCAAATCTACTTTGTGCCTGACAATGAAGTGGGTTCCTGGGCAAGCGCAAACACAGGGTTGTGTGTGTGTGTGTGTGTGTGTGTGTGTGTGTGTGTGCGCGGGCGCGCGCGCGCCTTGTATCTGTGTTCATGCACTGGGTAACCACTCATGCATACATAATCATGGCAAACAAATAGAGCTGAGGATGGGGGGCTCTCCATTGCCGGTCCTCCTCAGTGTAGGCAGAATTGGTTTAGTTTCCTTTTTCTGGGTCCTTGCTACTTCGTTTGCATGTGTGTTTATCAAAGGACAGACTCCTCTGAGGACCCATAAAAAGGCACGACTTGCATTACAAGCCGCAGCAGCCTGCTGAATCCAGTTGTTCAGGACTTCGCAGGCTGCAGTGATCATTTCAGCACCATGAACAGATCACATCTCTGCTGCCAAAAGACTGCATCACTTAGGCAAGCAGAAATGCCATGTTCCTCCTTCCAGCTTAAACAGAAAAGTCATTTTCACATCAGAATGTCTTCTTTAACATCTGCTACTTCCTTTAAGTATAAATACAGTTCCCCTTCAGTTGAGATCGTTTTGTTATTTCCTAAAATTCTGAAAAGACACACTGATGGTGCTTCTCTTTAAAAAGTGGGGGGAAAGAGCATCCACCCTAAATCAGTCCTGCAGGCCCTCTGTCCTCCTGTCCACGAGTGTGCGTTTTAACTGTGCACTTCCGTCAGCCACAAATCTCTCCAGGATTACTTTTAGGGAAACATCAGTTCTTTACAAAGTATCCCTCAGACCAGATAAGAACAACCACCCAGAGCATTCCATGTTAAAGAAATGCCTTTGGGAGAAAGGGAACATTTCATTTTTGTGAGTTTCACCTTAACTCTGAATTTGCAGACAGGCAGTGTCAAGACTGATAGTGAAAAGACTGAAAAAAAAAATCTCTGGTGACTTCAAAACAGTCTTCGCTCTGAACTAAAACCAGGTGTGTGATTCTTATATGCCATGATATATGGCAATTTACAATACAGCTTGATGAGAACAAATATGAAGGTTAATCTAGAAAGAAAAAAATGTTCACAGCTTAGAAAGTGTGCAACTCGTTTCACGCTGTGGCTTAAAATCACAGTTGCTAGTAATTGTTTTGATATATCAGGCATGTGCATTTTGACAGGTAATCATGATCCATTCTCTATTACTTGAAACAACCAGTTAGTCATAGGTTATTTAGAAACTTAGAGCAAGAGGCTCTCCTCATATATCAACTTGACAGATTTGTCAAAAATGTAGCTCATTGAATCCCTCTGGAAGTTTTGGGTAATGCTGCAATCTGACAAAAGGTATATGGATCTAACTATGGGCAACTTGGCTAAGAGAGGTGTTATTTGGCAAGCTTGTTAACCTTTCCATTACCTGGACTTCATCCACAACAAAGTTATTTAGGCATGATACCAAAAATGGACATGAATGGGGCAAAGGAAAGGGGGTTGGGGAACCAGGCAACGTCCCAGAAATCACAGAGGGGTTTTGTTGCCTTTTTTTTTTTTTTTTAAGTCCAGGAAAAATGTAGAGAGCTCTCAAGGAACGAGACGCTGACAAGAGTGGTGTGGGTGTTCCAAAAGGATGCGTTTCTGTTTTGCAGCAAAATTTACCGAGTTTCCGCGGAACGTGACGGCGACCGAGGGGCAGAACGTGGAGATGTCTTGCGCTTTCCAAAGTGGCTCTGCCTCGGTGTATCTGGAGATCCAGTGGTGGTTCCTGCGAGGGCCCGAGGACTTGGAGCCCGGGGCCGAGGTGGCTGGTGCGCAGGTAGCCGAGTCGCGTCGCCCGCAACGCCGCGTGCGTCTGTCCCACTCACCCCCTTAGTCCTCTAGGTGCACCCAGGGATACTGGACGCCCCTGGGGCCCGCCTGGCTCTCTTAGCGTGAGTGATGCCAGGGAGTGAGCCCGAATGTGTCCTGGTGACATTACGTTAAAACCAAGGAGGAAGTCGTGTTGTGTGGAGTGTTTCCCGATTAAAACTGGGAATAACCTCCTCCTTTTAGTACCGGCTATTGTCAAGCTGTCAATAGGGGGGGACTACTGTATTGTTACAGCTCAGGACACTCTCTGTCCCCCTTCCAGGACGGTGGGGTCGGGAGGCATTTCTCTGTGTCTGCATCACACACACACACACACACACACACACACCTGTCAGTTCTCACGACTGAGGCTAGGAGAAAAGAGATTGGGAGGAGGGGGGAGAGAGAGAAGAGGGAAAGGGAGGGGTAAGGGGAGGTGGGCGTGGGAGGGAGGGAAAGGGGGAAGAAAGCGGGGGGAGGGAGAGAGAGAGAGGAGGGGCGGCGGAAAGAGGGTGCGAGGTGCGAAGGTAGAGGGAATAGGGAGTGAGTGAAGGAGGGGAGCGGAGGCTACTCTTGAACACACTAGAGAGGAGAGCGGAGGGGAGGGGTGGGAGGGGAAGGGGAGGGGTGGAGAAAAGGAGTACGGACTGGGAAAGGGAAGCAGCGGGGCGAGGCGGGAGAGAGAGGGTCGGCGCCGAGATTGAACGGTTCAGCAAAAGAGGCGGCGGACTTGCCCAAGAGAAAAAAGAAAATCTGGAAGAGACCCCAGGGAGGGGAGGCAGGCCGGGCAAAGACGCAGACTCCTGTCCCCGCAAACTTCCATTCGCGCCCGCGCCCGCTCGGGGAGTCCAGCCCTCACCAGCCCGCGGTGTCCGGGATCCACATCCCAGCGCGCGCGACTCGGCAGCGCCCCCGCGCGGTCCCGCCGCCCCGCGCCCAGTTGGCCTCCGCGGCCGACCCGCCGGCTGCGGCTGCGCTGGCCCTCGCCGGTCTCTTTTCTAAATCACCCCAACCGAGACGTTCCTGCTACCACCGACTGGGTCTCGCCGAGCCTCGCCGAGCTGGCTCGGCGCGGCTGCGTTCCGGATCAGGACGGGGACCGTCAGGGTCCCGAGTCTGAGCATCGTCTCCTTCTCCCGCAGGTGGAGCTGGTGCCCGACCGAGACCCGGACAACGACGGGACCAAGATCAGTGTGAGTATCACAGCGACAGGCGACAGGGGGCGCCTGCCTTTGTCAGCTGCCAGGCAGGCCCCAGATGAAAATTAGGGGAATTTTAGGTTTTTAAAAGCCTTTTAACTTATTGTCCCGGAAAAAGGCAATTTCACGAACGCAAGACGAGATCCAGTTTTCTCTTTCTTATTTACTGGGTACATAAAAATTGAAACAGATTTAGAGTTGATACAATAAAATTATTTATTTCAATATCGTAAATATTTAAACAATTACTAGAGAATCATTTGCCAGCCAAGGAGTGTGACACTTTCTTCTTCTCTTTTTGGCACTTACATAACTGTAGGATATAGGACTGCAATACTAATATCCATTCAAAATCACAGAAAAACTTATCCTTTGATAGGAAGTAAAACACTAACTTATGAAAATCTTCCTAGGCAGGAAAAAATTCAACAGGATGTTGAAATTGTATTGAAAACAACACAATTTTCATTGTGATTCATAATGCATGCAATGTATTTCTAATGACAATGCTCAAAATCATATAAATATAAAACCATAAGGCAATGTAAATATAAAACATATTTGGAGGAGTTCGACCTATTGAAAATAGAGATGTATTTTGACTTTTAATAATGCTATGTGAAGGGCGCCTGGGTGGCTCAGTTGGTTAAGCAACTGCCTTCACCTCAGGTCATGATCCCAAGGTTCTGGGATGGAGCCCCGCATCAGGCTCCCTGCTCAGCGGGAAGCCTGCTTCTCCCTCTCCCACTCCCCCTGCTTGTGTTCCCTCTCTGTCTCTCTCTGTCTTTCTCTCTCTGTCAATTAAATAAATAAAAATCTTAAAAAAAATAATGCTATGTGAAATTAGAAATAAAAAGAAAATTGTATTTTTTTTTTACTACACCACCAATGAAGCCTCCTAGAATCACTTTATGTTGATAGAACTGCTTAACTCATTCATAAATAGTGAGTTTTCATTACTAGAAATGAAATAGTTATATAAAGTCAGAAAGTACAAGGCCTGCTTAGCATATATGCTATACATAGGAATATATATAAGTATATATTCTTATTCTTTATTCATTTTAAGAATTTAAAAATCCAATGACCTATATTAAAAAAGAAAATTTATTCTGAAGCTGTTACAATAGTAAAAAAGTGGTATAAGATTGCAGTTATATCACACCTAAAAGTATGAAAATATATTGTACTAATAGAACCAAATTCTGTGATATAAGTGTATAATCTCAACATGGAAGCAAATATCAAACAAAAATAAGACATAAACCAAAAACTACAATTTATATTCATAAACTCACTTTTTAGAATATTTCAATTCAAATATTATGATATTACAGAAATTATTGTTTTCATACAGTGCTAGAAAGGTTTTACTGGTAAAATCAATTGTTGACAGTACTTAACCTTAACTATTTCATTTTTATACATATATGTAGTGGCTAGATTGTTCACTGACTATTCATGCTTCACCCTTCGGCCATGACTATATCCTCCAAAGACCAGTAAGGAATAGCCTCACACATCCTGAACTAGGGAGCCATACAGTTAAGATACATGATCATGCACATAACCACTAACAGTATTATCTATGCTAAAAGTTCATAATATCTAGTGCATCAGCAAAAGTTCTGGTTACAGACTGACACAGAAGTTTATTCCCTGTTTAACAAGGTGACCTTGGTCATGTGTCTTAAACCAGCAGTTGTTAACTTAGAATTCTCAGGAATGCTTTTATCAAACACTGATAGGAGCTGTGCCTCCTTGAGATGCAAGCTTAATGTTTCCACATTAATCCAAATGAGGCCATTTTCTTTATTATCATTATTATTATTATTATTAGTTTAGAGAGGGGGAGAGCGAGGGGAGGGAGGGGCAGAGGGAGAGAGGGACTCTTCAGCAGGCTCCATGCCCAGGGCAGAGCCCTGTGTGGAACTTGATCTCACGACCCTGAGATCATGACCTGAGCTGAAATCAAGAGTCGGAGCTTAACTGACTGAGCCACCCAGGTGTCCCGGATGAGACCATTTACTAAAGCTCCCTAGATGATTCTAATGTACAGTCAATGCTGAGAATCAAGGACCCAAACCCCCAAACTTCAGTTTACTCTACTGTAAAATAATAATCATATAAGTACTCCAACTATCTCAAACTTTATTAGGAGACTCAACTGAGATTATATTTGAAACTATTATTCCCCATTATTTTCATAGTATGAGTATCTTAATATGTAATTTTGCATACAAATAAATACATACTATGGTTATGGTTCACATATTGATAACTATTCGTATATATAACTCTGTATGTAAAACACAATGAACATTTCCCTAGTTTTCTTAATTACTTATGGCCATTTGAAAATGTATGCCTTCTTTACTTCATTTCTCTGTCTTCCAAAATCACGCAAATCCTTAAATCCTGAGTGTCTTATGAAATCCATCATCCTGTCAGTCATGGATAATATATGATGTATGTAAAACCTAACTGTTCTGATAAGGATGTTTATGGATATACATGTGTTCATGTATATTACACATAATACAAACTTACAATCTTTTAATATTTATATTTAATTTTGCTATTAATCTGGCATAAACATTATTAGAAGAAATAAGAGAGCCAGTTTTAATTTTGAAAATCAAACCAGTGTCTGATTGATGGCATCTCCAGGTCCAGTAGCATAAAGACCCTACCATGGCAGGGGGTATGCATTCTGACCATAAGACTCCAGGTGACCTTAATGTGTACCCTGAGCCATACCACCCCAAGACTATTGGTAAGACTGCACCAAACATTTGAGTAGAATATTAAATATTCACATCTATTTTTGTCAGTACCTTTAGTAAAGCATCCCAGTGCAGGGATAAAAACACATTCTCAAACTCTGTTGTGACCAACAAAATAATTTTATGATCTCTCAGAGTTGTAGCCTGTAGAAAAGAGGCTATAAAACTAAATCATTTACCAAATTCTGTTTGTGCTTCATTTGACTGAGCTATCCAGGCAGAGGTCAATCTCATGGTTGGAAAATGGCAGGACTGTTCCTGGAACCTGGGAAATGAGGACCACATGGCTAATAGAATCTGGTACTGGCTGGATTGAATTAATTATTCCATGATTTTGTGAAGCCAGTTGTTAGTGCAATGGGATAAATATGACCTCCATATTTGACTGTTGAGAAAATAAATAGTTCTCTGACTGTGGCTGTGAGGCTATTAAGACCCTTTAATTTTCCAGCATTAGCAAGCTCAGGAGCAAATGTGGGAACAAAACCGTTTGATGTAGCACTTTATTCTTTTTACCTGCAATTTTTCAGACAGTGAAAGTCCAAGGCAATGACATCTCTCACAAGCTTCAGATTTCCAAAGTAAGGAAAAAGGATGAAGGCTTATATGAATGCAGGGTGACCGATGCCAATTACGGAGAGCTACAGGAACACAAAGCCCAGGCCTACCTGAAAGTCAATGCCAACACCCATGCCAGGAGGATGCAGGCCTTCGAAGCCTCGCCCATGTGGCTGCAAGATATGAAGCCTCGCAAGAATGTCTCAGTGGCTATTCCCAGCAGCATCCACAGCTCTGCCAACCAGCGAATGCACTCCACCTCCAGCCCTCAAGGGGTAGCCAAAATCCCCAAACAAAGTCCACAATCAGGTATGGAAACCCATTTTGAGCCTTTCACTTTACCACTCACAAACCTTCCCACGGGAAGATTGGTCGAGTAGACAGATTTATGTGTGATGGTTTTAAAATTGGAGACCTAGTTCAGTTGAAATAATGATGGGATGAGACACGGGGAGCTTGAGGCTTGCCTTCACAGAGGATGTGAGTTGCCCTGTTAGTCGCTGACAGTGCTTCATGTCCAGGGGACCTCAGAGCTGGACTATTTTTTCCCCCCTTCTGTATTTACACATTATAAGAACAGTAAATCATGTAATGTTGGTTGCATTATAAATGCATGTTCATTTTCTCTACAGATTTATGTATTGATAATGGCCAAATTAAGAGACTTTCACTTAATCAAAATGTAAATGAAAGAGACAACACATTTTCAGCGGCCCATAGCTTTAAGCAGGATTGTTCTCCAAGGGCTTTTGATTTTGAAGGAGAAACTTCAGCTGCCTGTGATGAAAGTGATGATGATAATGGGAGGAAGTGAGGGGGGGATGAAAGGCAGTAAGTGGTGCAGAGATAAGGCAACTCCGGTAAATGTGCCTCCGATGCCAATTTAGGAGCTTAGTCACACATTTCCAAAGTCAGCTGTGCAAGTTAAAGCTGGTCTGAATGACATTAATTTATGCAATCACTCAGCCAATGGAAACTCACTGAAGTTTTAACCTTGATGTGGGATAAAGACTTCTTGGAATGAGCAGTACCCTGCACAACCCCGTGACTGTTCTGTATTTTGTTCAAACACTTGACGTAATATTACAGGATGAAGGGAGCAGAAAAATATTTAATTTATCATTCTTTAAGTTTTTCCTTTACACTTTATCACTGAAGAATTATTGATACTACTGTTGGTAATAGAAAATTACATTGCTAACATTCAGTGTCACTTTAGCCATTAAATACAAAAACCTGGTCATTTCATTAGGAGGATTTCAAATACATATATATATATGCACTTTTAAAATAATGTGTGTCAACCTAGGTTTCCTACTCGTGCATCACGTGCTAATGGATATGCTTTGTAGGCAGCTTGACTAAGGGTCCCTGGAAGTTTGCTTGCCTTGCCTTTAAATGTAGGTGAGCAAGTATCCCAGCATCCCTTGGTCATGGCAGTTTCTGCCAATCTGATAAATAAATAGCCTAGTCTCTTAGCCCCCGCTAAGGCTCAATTTGTGTGGCTTTGTTTCATTTTCCTCTTTCTCATCGTTTTCGTTTTCCAAGTTAAAGAATAAAACCATAGCTAGAATGTATATGTACATAAATACCTATATGCATGTATAACCACATATACATATATAGCACACAGAAATACATTTATATATGCGCCTAATGGTTAGAATTTTTGTAGCCATTGTTTGACAAAGAGTCAGTGTTTTTGGAGACATTGTCCCCCTCTCCATGCAAAAACAAAAAAAGAAGCCAGACGCTATATGCAAAATTACAGAGTAGCTTCAGCAGACAGTTTAGGACCTTATTCGTGAGAACTCCAAATCATGAAAGTCAAAGTATTAGCCTACATAGAATATTCCAAACTAGATATCATAAATCTGTTTCGTTGAATAAAATCAAATGTATTACCTATTCCAGTGGAGGGTTCTAAGCATGGAATGAAATGTCCTATTTCTAAATTATTTACTTTTAGATGACATAATATACTCTAAAACTATCTATTTTAATATATTTTTCTTGGTGTGGTGATTGGAGCTAAATGGTAAAACTCTCAATGTCTTCTAACAGTTTTCAAACAGAAATCACTGCTTATTTTCCACCACACCAAGCCTTGCTTGTTGCTTTCTCTAAAGCAAGACAGAAGGGAAACTGACTTCATGAAAGCCTATATGCATCCAAAGCCATCTGCTTATAGCAAAGATTAATATGAAATATATCAAAATCTTTAATTTCTATTTTTTTCTACCAGTGAATACTGGAAAATATTTTTGATACATTTAATAATACTTTTTAGCTTCTAGGTCAGAAGCTGGGGTAACCTAGCCACCCATCCCATCCATGTGGAAGTTTCTGTGCTTGCACAGTTATTGTATAAAATACAGTCTCTGGGATGGATATGTATAGAGTAGATTCACTGTAATACCTACATCCTGGTTTATAATTTTGCTTTATAATTTTTCAGGTTATATCCAAATAAAGCTGATTTCAATACTCATGCTTCCTTTATTCACTCTCCATCCTTTTGAGAGCTTCTGTGCCAGGCAAAATGACACAAAAATGGGAGACATACTTCCTCTCTTCAAGGAGTGTATATTTTTATTTGTGAGCAAACAATATATTTGTAAATTCCATTGATCATGCATCTTTTTTTTTCTTACTCTAGTAAAGGCAAGACATGATGAAGACACAAAAATTAACATCTTGCTTTTACAGGCCAAGAGCAATAGTAGGCTTTTGTCTGTTTTCACTTGATACAAGGAGGCATGCTTATCCATGGTACATGTGTTACAAAAGGCTGGTTTATCTGGCCTTTTCTCTTCATGATAGTCTTAGATTTGGTTGATTAAATTATTTAGGCTGAATTACTCAATTCTTAATTCATAGTATTTTTCTGTCAAAGAATTTCTGTCTCTATTCAGGAAAAGTATTGGCTGAAAGTAATTTGGTATATATACATATATATATATATATAATGTTCAAACTGTCATACAATTAACCAGTTTTTGTAAAGCAGAAATCTACACAAAAAAAAGATGGAAAAAGAGCCTATTTCCCTCTATACACCGCAAGATAAAGAAAAGATTTAACTGTCATTTAATATAGCTAGTCCCATATTTTTCCAGTATTTTTCCAAAAGTTAGTGAGCATGTGACTGTACCCTCCTGCTTTAAACTGTTTACCTTTATGACATCTCCTTTTAAATTCATTTGATAATCCATGATTAAAAACAAAACAATGAGGAAAAATGGTAAAGCAAACAGATAAACAAAACTTGGCTTTTGCAACCCCTTGTTTTCTCACCTCCAGTTCTTTTGAACTCTCTCCAGTTTTGTGCACTCATAACTAACATTAGAAGAAATGTCCTATAGATGTTCTGAGGAGGAAGAATTCCTGATTCTGGCCCGGAGTGGTTTCATTCCACCTTCACAGAGAACACCGAGACTTCCTTGAGCCTCTCCCTTCCCCAAAGACCTCACTATATTACCCATCCTCTACTTGAGTCTTCCTGTCTCACCCTCCTTCCAGAAGCCAAAGATGCCCTCCATAGGCCACCCCTCCAGTCCTCCCTGCGTTCCTGTCTTCTTTCCCCGCTACTGACCCCTCCCCAAGCCCTGGAAAACTGGCAAACCAGACTGAATCCAGCCCCCACTTGCCTCCCCCAGCCGCCAGCCACCATCCGGCAGGGGGCGCCGCCGCCCACTCCCCCTCCTAGCACCTCCTCCACTGCCAGCCCTGCAGTCTCCAAATCTGTCCCCTCACCTCTCCTGTCTTGTCCTGCGTAGTTGCTAGGAGCATCTGTCCTCCGACTGGCTGTTAGAGTTCGAGCTCTCTGTTGGTTTCTCCCCGCCAAACGCCTCTCGTAAATGCAGCCCTGTTCTAGTCTCAACTTCCTGATCCAATCACCCATTTTTAAGATTTTGACTGCTAACTTTCCCCCACAAAATTCCTGCACTCACGTTTCCAATTCTGATTCTCTCCGGAGAGCCAGACTAGGTAGGGTTCACTCTGGTCCCCCAGTACATCTCCACATATGCCTTCCACAAGCACTGTGGCAGGGTAGTGATGGCTGCACGTTTGTTGACGCTGCATGCACTGGGATGTGGCACCTGTCCCCCCGCCCCCCCCAACCTGGGCTGCCCTGTGGCCACTCTGACAGTAGGGTATGAAGCAGTTATGCGGGTCATGCAATGCCAAGTCTAGATTTAGCCTTTCTGAGGGCAGGCAGCATCAGCTGTGGCCTCTCGGAAGCCAGGCACCAGTTAAGTCCAACTACCTTGAGACCACTTTACTGAGTGAAGCCTAAGCGGCCCAGCCTTTAACTTCAGTCCCTGCTGCCTTGTCAACCAGCACTGCTCAGCTGAGCCCAACTGACATCGACTCCTGAGAGATTTAAAAAAAAAAAAAAAAAATGTTTTTTGAGGGTACGTTTTAGGTTTTAGGGTGGTGAGGCCCCTAAACACAAATACTCAAAGCAACCGAGTTTATCTTAGCTTCCTCACCAAAAAGAAATGTTCTTCCTCTGGTGTTCCCAAATTCTTTTATTCACATCATCACAAACACAGGTCTTGTGGAAACCTTGAAAACGTTCTTATTTTCTCTTCCTTTGGTTGCCACAGGGAATTCAATATTCAGTCCCACTGTCTCTTTAAAATATCCTTGAACAACTGCATCTTTTCTGTTCCTCCCAACAGGGACTTAGTTCTCAACATAGGTCCTCTTCACTTTCCCCGTCTCTTGCAACAGCTCCTAATACCTTGCCTGTTTAAATTCTAATGCACCGAACAGATCACAACAGAGCAAGTATGAATTACTATTTCCAAAAGCACCATCACAAACTTTATCATGGTCTAATTTCCAGCCTTGTTTCTCCTGAGTTCGCAATCCTCACGCCCATAATCTTCTTAATTAGTATTTCCTCAATGTTTTCAGATACTGTCTTACCTCTGTGACTGTGCAAATGTGTTGTCTCTGCGTGGGTCTTTCCCTCTTAGCCGAGTTCCTACTCAAATGCAAATTCTTTTGTAAAGCTTCCTTGGATCCTCTTAGAATTGGTTGTTTCCTCCTTCAAGGCTTGGCAGCAACTTGTTTATGCTTCCTTTGAATCCATTGTTGTGCTTGTAGTGTAGGAAGTCTTCCCCGGGGCTTTCCTCCTTTCCCGGCTGGATTCCACCCTACATTCTGGGAAGCCTCGGTCTCAGGCACTTCGGGGTAGCTGGTCACCCAAGATAACTTCTAGGCTGCAGACATTACAATTTGCATTTGTATTCCGCCAGGTGCCTAGAACAGATGGAGTTCGTGTTTGCAGGAGAAAAGGAAAACAGACAGGGACAGTAAATCTTTGTGTTTATTTTCTTCCTTATAATTATATTTGCATAAATAGATAATACTACCACTATTCCAAAACTGACCGAGACTCGAAACAGTGTTTCTCCAAGTGCCCTGCAGACGACTCAAGCCAGACTCACCAGGGAGCTTGTTAAAAATCCATATTCTAAGACTCCACCTAGCACCTTTTGAATGAAAGTCTCTGAATCTAGAACCGGAAATAGGCATTTTTATGTGCAGCAAATTACGAAAATCGTTAGCTCTAAAAAGTTCTTATGGATGAGGAAAACATTTGTATCACTTACCATGAGATATGCATGCATGAGTGTGATGCTACAAAATACTTGTACAGAAACTGGTCTTTTGCCATTATTTTCTGCAATTGAGATGGACTTTTGTGAAGCTCTTCTCTTCGCTCCGGTGATCAACAGCCGGCACTTAACAAGAAAAACTGGCCGTGGTTAAGGGGTAGTTATGTTTCTACATGTGGAGTCTCTAGTCACTCAGCAGGGATGCTGATTCTCTGAACTCCAAAATATGATTATTGTGTTTTCACCGTGAGCTGAACCTGAGCATTGAGAGGCAGCTGCTGCTACAGCTGCCAGAAACCAAGAGCTCCCCGAAGTTCCTCTGTGGCTGATAAACATGGCTCCTCTCCAAAAATGGCCAGATTTAGCAAGCATGATCTTGGGAGAGAATTCAAAGGTGGTGCGGAGAGGCAGAGGAGGGGCTGAGGGTCTTGCAGGAGGCTGTTTTCCTCATTTAAAATATGAGGAAAGGGTGTGTTGCCTTTCGGTAGCGAGCCAATAATATAATTTAGACCTCAATGTTGATTTTGGTTTAAATGATCCAACTTGGCTGCTTACACAGGTTAAATTAATTTGATCACTGTAATTCCATCGGTTAAATGGCTGCTATGTAAATCAAGTGTCTATGAATAAGGTGAAAAATAGATTTGAGGCAGTGCTTTAGATAATACAGGCCACTGGATCTGCTAGAGCTGTGTTTGAACCAGAATTAAGTAGATTAAAAGTCTGTACTGGCTAAATTCGCTCGCAAACCATATTTAACTCATTGAAATTCAGTAACTAGCTGAGTCCATAAAACCAAGGCCCAGCTCTATGTTGGAAGGGCTTTTCAAGGCACCACTGGCCACATTAGGGTTCACTTGTGATTGCCGGGAGCTCTGTAGTTGAGGAGACATAAAGCAGAATTGCCCGTGTTGTAAGCTCGTCTCTAATGATTGCATGATTTGAGATATCAGACAGCTGCCAGGTGAGCAGCTATCTGGATAGATAACCAAAGGTTTGAGAAGTTGCTGGAAGACTTAATTCTGTTGGTCAAAGTAACACGTGTCCTAGAAAAGACAAGCGTCCCTTCTCCCAAGGAACACTGTTGTCGCCTAAAGCCTAACACCTTAGGCACACAGGTGCATTCATTTCATTCTCAAGGTGCCATGGGCCCAGCAACTAAGGAGGAAGGCCCTTCCCAAGTCACCTCCATCACTCACAGCTGGCCATGTCTCCCTTTCCTCATTTGTTAAATGGGAACTATGGTGTAAACCTCACCAAGTTTTGAGAATTAAATGAAATCATATGCAGAGAGAGCTTGGCATTGATCAAGCCTCAAGAAATGATAATTAGTTGCTGTATTAATCTTGTTGCATATGCTTTTTTATTATTCTGATTATTATTAGGAGCCATGAGGTGCTGAGAGTAAATGGTCTACACCACCTGGCTCCGCTGTGGTGCATATTTTCCTTATTGGGTGAGTGTAGGTGAGGAGTTAAAGAAGGATTCATTCCTGGCTTATGTTTTATCATGTATAATTTCAGAACTCTCTTTTTTATTTCTGTCACAATGCCATTAATTGATGATAAATTTTCCCCTATATAACCGTACTAAATATATTAGTGACCAGCTGTCTTGCCCAAGGTTGTAACTAGATCCTTACTGTAAAGCGTAATAAAATTCCAAAGGATTGTTAAGAATTTGAACTGTGTGGCCTGAAAAAACAACATGTACTTGGAAACCACAATTATGCTCACTGGCTGCTAACTTAATTAAATTCAAGCTTTCAAAAAAGACCCTCAGAATGTTTAAAGTCATAAAATGATCATAGATACATCTAAAAACATAAGAACAGGTAAAAGCTTTAAAAAGAAAATAATAAAATGGGTTTAGAACCCAGTAAACCCCAGCTTGTTTGTTGAGTGAGCTGTTGTACAAAATCTCTCTGAACCTCAAGAGCCATAATTTATAAAACAGATATTAACACATATGCCCTAAGGGGCCATTTTCAGCATTAAGAGACATGATGTATTTTAAATATCTATCAGAGTAAACCTGGCTAAGAGTTCAGCAATGGTTAGTTCCTTCCTTTTTACCTATAGGATCTTAAAGCATATTATTAAATAACTATGATTTAAAAGGGTAATAAAGGAACATAAATACAAATAGAGATGAAAGAAAATAAGAAGCCTGGAAATCCCTCAAATTATATAAAATATTTTAATATCTGATGAGCTAAAAATATAAGAATTAAGGAAGGATTTATTTAATTAATAAGTGACAAAAGGAAACATTATTATAATTTATGATATGTATCCAAATGAACTCAAATTAATTAAAGAGCTAAGCAGAAAAGAAAAATCAGAGAAAGATTAGCATAAAATCAGAGGCCCGAGGCTTTGAAGATTTAAAGTTACAAAATATACAAGTGAAAATAACATTTTACTATAAGTAATTCAAAACATTTGTTTAATTAAATCAAATTTAAGTAAAAAGTGATACAGCAGACAAGGAAATATGTGTGTCTAATACTTAGGAAAAGAAGAAAATAATCTCAATTTTACATATGCTATGATTATGTAATCCATTCCAAATGATTTAGGAGAAATATCAAAATAAACTTAATTCTCTATTTGACAGCAAAACTGGAAATAGAAAATATTTGGGCCTTAATACATAATCTTCAATAGTAACAACAACAAAAAGTATAAAATATCTAGTTTTTTAAAAAACAATCGCAAGTAATCTAAATATGAAGACCATTAGAACACTTTGTTCAGAGAGTTTAGGTTTGAATAAATGAATGAATATGCATGTTTTTGGATGGACAATCTCAATTGTAAATGTGTCAGGTTTTTCAAAAGTATCTGTAGACTTGATGCAGTCTCAGTCAAAACCCTAGTCTTTTTTTAAAACTTGAAACATATAATCTTGGCAAAGATTTTTAGAATTAACGTGTATCATCAACGTTACAGTGGCTCCAGCATTTTGCTATATGATTACTTACACGGTGAACTGGTACTTTCTTTCTGGAGGAACATTTGTCTGGAAGGACAGTCACAGGGCTTTAGACCGTGTGACCCACTCATACCTGAGGTGATGCTCCTGGAAGGAAATTCCAAAACGAATAGTAGTGAAGCAAGCCCAGAGGCATGAGCGGAGATGCTTCTCACAGAGGCCTTCCCAAAACAGCAAATACCCAAATGACCAAAAGTAAGGAAGTTACTTGAATGTGTTAAAATGTTAAAACCATGCAGTGAGTATTACGCAGGTTCTAAAATCAAGTTTTAATGAAATTAGATAAGATTCAGTACAGGATACAATGTGAAAAATACAGGCCACAAAATATTAAAGTAAGAAATAAAGAATACAAAACTTTAAGTCAATCTGAGATACTTGCATAGAAAGATGATAAATATATGAAAATGTACATCAAAATTCAAGATGTTATGATTTTTAATTATTTGATTATTTTGTGAGTATAATTAACATTTATACAATGATAATCCATTGCTTTTGTTATATGGGGAAAAAAACACATTATTTAAAATTTCCCAGATTTAAAGATAGGCTAATGATGGGGCGCCTGGGTGGCTCCGTCAGTTGAGCATCTGACTCTTGATTTCGGCTCAGGTCATGATCTCGGGGTTGTCAGACCAAGCCTTGCATCCCGTCGGGCTCCATGCTCAGTGGAGAGTCTGCTTGGGATGCTCTCTGTCTCTCTGTCTCCCCCTGCCCTGCCCCCACGTGTTCTCTCTCTCTTTCTCTAAAATAAATAAATCTTAAAAAAAAAAAGATAGACCAATGACAGCTCATGAGAGAGAAAACTAACAAACAAAATATGTTCAACAAAGTAAAATAATGGGTGTGATTGTGGAGGTAGTGACAATTTAAAAATATACATACACACACGTGTATGTACCCATGCACACATTTATACATACATGTATACGTGTGTGCATATATATGTAGTAAAAGTACTACTATGAAAGTGGCATACTTGGAAATTGCTAGTAGCCTTGAAATTAAGAACACTCTATGTTATTTCCTGGGAGCTGGTTGAAGAATGTGACCATCGAATTATTCTTTTTGTTTTTCTGAATATAATGAGTGTGACCTTGATAAATTTATCTTGATTAAACTAATCAAGCACATGTAAAGTCTATAAATTAAATATCATGCAATCATTTTTCTTCTCACTAGTATGACTCATTCAACCCCCAATTCAGAGGGAGTTCAGAGCGGTGAGCAACGGTGCAGTCATTGGTACTGTCAAGGAAAATTAGTACCCTGGAAGATTTATAAATGATAATTATGTTTTATTTAATATGTCTTTTAAAAAGTCTGAGAGAGCATTTTTGCATGAATTTCGAAACCCTATGTGCATTAAAAAAAAAAAAACAAGATAGGTTAAACTCTTAATGCTAGAATTAAAGCAAATTGCAAAACTAGGAGTTAGGATTCCTCATCCCACAAAGCTGATGACTGTGGAGCCATTGAAAAAATAAAAAGTAAGAAACTACATTAAGCAGTTTCATTATCTTCACAGACACGAGCATTTTAATAAAGATTAAGTAACGCAGCCACTCTGCATTGTAAAGAAGGGGGGGGTCTTAAGCCGTGTGAAATGAGGGGGTCTATTATGGGACTGATTTCTTTCTTGTGTTATTTATATGTTTTATTTTAGAGACACATTCTTAGCAGCATCTTCTTCAGCCATTTGGAACATATTTGAGTTTTAATTTTTCTGATTAAATAAATTTATTAATTTTCTGATTTCTCTTAGCACTGTAAATGGTTAATTTGAAAAATAGTACACTTATGGAGCAAGCAGTAGAAACACAACTACTCAATAGAAAAAAAAAACCCTTTAGAATATAAAAACTCAATTTCCAACAGTCTGAAAATATAAGTATTTTGAAGATATGAACTGTGTCTTGATTTTTTTTATGTTATTTCAGTGTCTCGCATTGTGTTTAGCATGTAATTAGAGTTAAATAGATATTTAAGGACTGGGTATGATGTTTTGGTTTATGTATAGGACAAACCACTTAGGATAATACCACTGCTGAGAAGATACATGAATTCTTATGTAATCTGGTCAATTTCTAACAAAACAAACCCAGACACCTACGTTTTAATGGAGAATACACTTGGGTCATCCTTCGTTGCATACTATAACAACAATATTCATTTATTGAAAATTATATTTAGTATCAAATTATGTTTAGGAAGTTCGATGAGCAGTCCCTGGCAACTATGTACTTTTATTATACCTGCCTGCCTTGATAAAAATGACAAGGATTAAAAATGTATATTGCTTCATCTCTGTTAATTATTTAATTCTGATGGCTAAGGTCATTTCTGTTATGAAGTTCATTTATAAAACATTCTAATTTAGATAATTTTGAAATAGCTGGATTAAGGAAAAACTACAACCCTTGGCTCAAATTTGGAAAATATATGGGTAAAGTCTTAAAACATTTTTCTTATGTTAAAATAAGTGTGTTTTCTGAAGCTATATAATTGGTGTTTTTCTATAACCCGTTGGCCTTAGGTCCTCAAGTAATTTTTTCCTCAAGAGCAAACATTGCTGAACAATTAAAATTAATTTTTAAATGTAGGCAAATTACTGTATGAAGTATGTTGCTATCTTAACTTTCCAATTTATATAAGAAGACGAGCGAAAATTGAAATCTCCCATTTGCAACTTTTTTTCCTTCTCTTTCCTTTACTTCTGTGTCTTTATTCTGAGTGTCTCAGTTGCCATTTCTCTAAAAATGTGAGATGTGTTTCTTTCTTTGATGAGGGATTCTTCTCTGTTGATGTTGGAGAGGGGCATCTTTGTCACAGTGCAGCAAGAGTGTAGGCGGAAAGAGAGATCCTTTATTTCACCAACTAGTGAGTGATGGCTCAAATATGAAAATACAGCTTGTTTCTCTCTCCGCTCAGCAGTCAATAGTTCTCGCTGTGGTGCACTTTATATGAGCGTCCTCACTCAGGGCACACTAGTCCAGCCCGCTCTGATGCAGAGCCATCCCACTTTGACCCCAGTTGTCCTCATTATTTCCTCCACTCCCCACATTGAATGTGCTTATTTAAGCCCTTTGAGAAATGTGGCATTGCTCTACAATATGGTAAGTGTGTGTGTAGTCCCTAACGGGGAATTTGTGATCCTTCCAACAAGATGTGGATTAATATCTACCTTTGCATTATGAATAAGGAGTATGCTAATTAATAATGAAAACACACATGCAAAAGGTATATTTAAACTCCATGAGTAAATAGTTGCAAGCCCCAGAGCAGCGTTTATTTATGTACTGGTAAATGTAGTGCTAATAATAAATCATTCTTATCCATGCATTAAAAGAGTTATTAAATGTACATGGTACTAAAAACTTCACTCTCTGGAAACATTTTGTTTTCCCCTAATTTATATTGTTCTCCATTCCATTTTGTCAAAGCAGCTCATATTTCCAAATATTTCCAACAGGCAGAATTGAGAGTCGAGAGTTTTTTTGCAGTAATGAAGAATCTCCAGAGGAAATTGTGATGCACATTAGCTTGTAGATTGAGACCGAACTGGTTTTGAATCGCAGCAGCACCACCTACTAGCTGGGTAAACGCGAACACATTGCAGGTTCAACAGCTTCAGCTCCTTAATTTGGAAAATGATTATAATGACCTCATGAGACCACAATCAGAGGTAAAGAAATACCAAGTGTTCAAGAAATACTTGCTCATCCTGTGTGCACCAAGATCAGTCTTACTTAGATGAATGAGTTACAATTCGTGTGCTGTTTGGAGACACACTATGGCCTTAGCAGGTGGGAGGAACCATCACTTTACATGTTCCTTCTTGAGTCACTGTAGAAGGTAGGAACCCTGATATCCTGCCACGGATAGAGTCTGGAAAATTCTGTGGTGAATGGCGTATCGGCCATGCACCTTGGCAAACAGAGTTTGTGTACATGAGCATCTGCACTTTTTTTTCCTTCCCTCAACTACAAGAAAGGTCCTCATGACTAGAACAGAGGTATAAATTTGCTGACAAAAAGGAAAGAGAAAGGGAAATTTACACAGCTACTGCCAACATGCCAGGGCACAATAAAATAGGCAATTTATGTATTAGGTCAAAATGAAGCACATTTCTTTTTAAAAAATTTTTTTTCTGGAAGAAATTGGCAATGGATCCATAAGAATTCTAATAAAAAGATATTCTTTTCAAAAAATTATAGGATAAAATCATCCTATTATTTGACCTTTGCCCTTAAGTAGTGATTTAGTATGTGCAAACCTGAATAAAATGGCATTAAAAGCTAGCTCAAATTTTCTCACACAGTTATTTTCATTTCTTGAAGCTGACATCTGTAATAAAAGAGAAGTATGTCAAAGGCTCTGTCTGTTCCTAGAGCTGTAATGGACACTCCATTCTTTATAAACTTAGCTCCTTACAGACAAAATTATTTGACTGATGCTTCTTTTATTATTGGAGCATTTTCAGTTTTAGTTTTGCTCAGATGATAAGCCTCACTAATATTCACTTTTATAAAATAAAGACTCCAGAGTCAGACTGTGGAGCCACATAGCAGAAGAGAAATTGTTTTCTTTTTCTTTTCTTGTTCCTTTGACTCCACTCGATACTCAAATAGGAAAAAGAAGAGAATCATACCCCAATTTATAGACAGATGCCCTGCATTGACTGTACCTCATATCTAAACCAATGAAAAGTTGTACTCACATGGGAGATTTACCTGTCAGAAAATATTCACAGCCAAGAGAAAGTGGGTACTTGAAGAGCTGGTATAATTTAGATGGGATAAATTGTCCAGATAGTTGTGTAAACACTCCACTTAGTTCTTTGAATTCAATACCCGTATCCTCTTCTGATGCTTTTTCCTGGTAGACAAGAGCTCAGGTGGTCTTTCTCACTCCATCACTAACTAGTGGTGGCACCTTAAAACAATCAGCTTAACTTTCTTAGTCCTAGGCTATCAAAGTGAATAAAAAGCTTGGAGAAAAAGAAGTGCTTAGAAGAAGACTTGTAGGAACGATGGTGGAGCCAACTCTTATTCAAATATTTAAATGAATTTGGACGAACCTTTAAGCTCTAAAATTCTATCATATGAAAAGTTCAAAATATTATTATGTCATATGACATTTGGTGCACTGTATGGAACAAAGCAAGCTTTACGTCTTATTAATGTTTAAGAAAAGTATAAAAGTCTGATGATGTTTTTGTATCCCGTCTTTATCAATTCTGAGCTGGGGAGAAGAAATGTTAGATCAATTTTTTTTCTTTTTTTCTCTGAAACAGTTATGGCCAGTGCATTTTTCTCTGAAAAGGTTAATGTACATTCAAATAATAGCTTCACATCTTGATTGAACAGATGTGGAGACAATGGAGCAAGATCATTTGCCTCAGGGAGTCTCATAAAAAAAGCACGTCCTTATTCTAAATTGATCTGACTCGCATTGCTGTTTCTTCATTTCTTTACTTTACCACCTACTATCCATGTGAGTTAGGGTGAGTTATTCCATGTCACTGAGTTATATTTTCTCCTGATCTATACATTTACTATACAGAACTGTTGAGGGGATGAACTAAGACAATGCATGCAAATTACCTAGTGCATATTCCCTGACACATAGTAGATGCCCAATGTGTTTTAGTCATTTTGGAAATTGATGTGAACAAGGGGGATGCTACATTATTAAACATGCCCAGTGTCTTCCAGCCTCATGACCGTGCATGCAGGGAAGAAATGGCAGTACAAGATGGAATAGTTTAAAAAGGAAGGTGCTAAAAGGAGCTAACTTCTTCCATCTGGCAGACAGATGAGAGGGGCAAGGCCGACTTTGCAGTCTGGGAAGTTGTGCTAAGTGAAATGAGGCAGGGAGGTGCAGGACTGAGCTCTTGATGGAAGTGGTTCTTACGATGTGGTGTAACTGCAGCCCATCTCCACCGGATTACACAGAATGCCAAGGTCTCACTCCTGTGCTGTGATTTTTTGTTTGGTTGGTTTTTGGGGGTTTTTTTGTTTGGGTTTTTTTTTTTTTTTAAAGCAACAGATGGACTTTTTTTGTTCTTTGAAATAATAATTGAGATAAAATATTTGAGGCTTTTCTTTTCTTTTTCTTTTCTCGTATTTCTCCTTAGCCAAACTCTCTTTTGTCACAGTCAGCCTCTTGAGAAAGGCTTGCTTTTCCACATCTCAGTGAAGGTGATGTGACACTGGCTATTGCATGAGGTATTAGAAGAGCTGAAAACTGGAAGCTAAGTTTCCGCACTCCTTAGACTTCTAAGAAGACTTAGTAGACTTTTCCATTTGCAAAATGGAGAAAATACCTTTCCTGTGTTACAAAGGCTTGGGGAATTACACCTGAGAGAGCACTGTGAAAATCTTTAAGCATAAAAACAAATGAAAGTCATCGTTATTAAATAGAAGTCAAAGGACATCATGAAATGGCATTCTGAGTCAGAGAGAAATCTCTAAGTTCTATTAGGCTGCCCTCTCTCTGGGCCTGCTATCTGTACATTTTCTTTGCATAATTTAGATAATAGTATCTCTCTTCTTCACAGGGAACTTTGTGTAAGGGGAAAAGTTTTAAAACTTTCAAGGCATTGTTTTAGACATTGAGAGTCATAAAAAAAAAAAATTGCTTAAGTTTTGTCCCTTGCCTTTACTGAGCTTACAGTGTAATCAGTGAGATAAGCTATGAATGTAATGAATTACAAGTCAATGTAGGCCATGATGAGGCCATTGGAGAGGCAACGCCCATCTACTGTGACGTTCAGAGGAGAGTGAAATTACAACGGGCTGGTGGGAACACACAAAACGGATGCAGGTTATTGGAAGGGAAGAGTTGCTTAAATTCATGGGCGTATTAGGGAATAACAGATCACCCTGCCCGGCCTGGGCATAAGGCAAGAGAAACCAAATAAAGCAAAATAGGTGATCCAACACAATGTCTGTCATACTAATATGAAAAAAAATAATATACACACAGTTACTATGCTCAATTTAGAAAATGTAGAACAAATATGTTTCTTATTTGGGATCCTAGAAATGAGAGGCAGCAGAAGAAATTGGAGCTCAGGGGTCCTAACTGAGTCCTAGCTGTCATTATTTCACAAAAGTAAAATGTTTCTATCAGTGAAAGTAAGACTAGAGCATGATGAGTGGCCAAAGTTTGACTTAAAAAAAATAATAACTTTCTATAGAATAGAGTATAATAACATGTTTGATAATAATGTAATATTCAGAATAGTGTACATCTGAATGGAAAGGACTATGATGATTATTTGTTAAAAGAACACAGGACAAATGACAGCATTTCAGAGTCTTAGTTTTCACTAAGCCCTTGGGTTTACAAAGATAAAGGAGTCCATATTTCTTCATTCAAGACCTAAAACAGAAGAGAAAAACAATCAGTGATTTGATGATAAAATTGCTTTAGAATCTAATGTAGAGGGCGATAAAAAAGCTTTATAATTGTCCTGACAGGAATACATTTCATTTAATAGAAATATGCTAGGAAATACATGTATCTAGAGCAGAGGAATGATTACTAGAAAAAAAATACTATGTTACAATAGCATATTGCATATCTCATGGCCATTCAAAATTTTAGTAGCCTTAAAATACTCTTTACAGTATGCAATTGGATTTATTTCTGATTATCCTGCTTATGTAAATTTTGTTTTAACTTGCACATGCTCGACATAGTATGGTTGGAAATGTTGGGTCAAAATAAAGTAACGGTTCCCTTCATATCTTTTTGGGAATGATGGGCTCAGGCATTCCCTATGAAGGGTTGATTATTTGAGGAAGGGGCAGCAAAATACATGACCTGAGCAATTGTGAGCCAATCTGCAATGCCTACACTGAAAAGGAAACCATTATTTCACAAAATATCTTTCTTGAAGAGTGAATCATTTTGCTTGCTTTTATTGCTCTTAGCATTTCTTGAACCTTTACTCAATATCAGACATACTTTGTGTCAAGTCAAGTGCAGTTGGCTATTCAAAGAGCCATGTAATCATTTCTTTCTTTGCTTTCCTTCCTTCTTTCTTTCCTTCCTTCCTTCCTTTCTTTCCTTCTTTCTTGTTTCCTTTCCTTTTTCTTTTTTGATTAAATGAATACTTGTCAAAGAATTTCTCTTCAAAAGGTAATAAGAATACATATTTAGTTTTGGAAAGCTCTGATGCTAGTGGTTCTACATGGATTGTATATATTTCCTTTGCATGAACTTTGTGCTGAAAGCTTCACATGACCTATCACTTTTGCATTGTTGAACCTCCTTACCCGGCTTGAATGAAGGCACCCTGCAGAGACTCACCATTAACTGCAGGGTCTTCAGCCATTAGGTTTCTATGAGGAGATACTGTGTTAAATATATGGCTCACTACCAAACAAAGACAATCAATGGCAGCACTAACCAAAAACAACAACAACAACAACAACATCAAAACAGTAATGATTTGATTTAGTCTACTAAATGGCCATCTTAGAACCCCCAAATGTTTATTCTACAGTGACGTTTTTGAGAGCATGTGTTTTTGCCTCAATTTTTTATCATTTGGCAATATGGACCTGGACATGATTTAGCGGAAATATTCAAAAGATTGAATTTCCATGCCCTTACCCCTTCAAACTGTTTCAATCTATCTCCAATTAAAAAGAAAGAAAGAGAAAAGAAAGAGCCCCCAAAAAAAGAAAGAAATTCTTAGAGCCTCATCACATTTTTGCTTTCTTACAAATAAAGGTATTTAATACATAATTAGTAGCTAGAAGTTTACTGAATTAAATGCAGGAAGAAGTAAATGCAAGAATTCCATTTAGTTCTCTCCCTTACAGTGTCCTCAAGCTCTTTCAAAAATTTCCAACTCTTGATAGCACTTACTTTTCTAAGATTTCAAGAGTAAACAATTGAGAAAGATCTTTCTCTAAAACAAAACCCCTCATGCACCCATTCCAGAACACATTCTCCCCGCCCTTGAGAATCCTGCTGCTGTGTTTTGGTTCTACTCCTGTGGTTTTATGCTTACACAGTAGTAAAACAGGGGATGCGTTTTTTCGGTACCAATAGAGGAATAACCAAATGACTATAGTGAATGATCCTTAAAGAATTACTTGAGGGAAGAGTATGTGGATTCGTTCCTCTCAGGGTTCCCCAATCATGGGATGGCATTGTTTGAAAACAGACAAAACAAAACAAGACCAACTTCCTGGGACTGAAATACTTTGTATGTGTTGTTATTTGCAGTGCATGCCAAGACATTCATGAGCACCAGAGCCAAGCTGGCGAGCTAATTAAATATATATATGTATGTGTTTAAAACAGCCTAATAAGGAGCATTGGAAATCTTCAAGATGAGCGAATATCTTATAACTTCTTCCGCAGGTGCGAGGATAGCTACAAGCCATGGACTTTCTGTCCTGCTTCTTGTTTGTGGCTTTGTGAAGGGTGCTTTGCTTTAATCTAAAGTGCTGACTTTTTTCCAATATCACTTTCTCTTCTTAAAGCAAAGAGCAAATCGCCTGTAAAATCTACGGAGCGGACAGCAAAGTTGACCCTAAACTCCAAGCACCACTCTGCACCCACTGTTCTCTAATTACCTACCCAAGGAGCGCCTGCTTCCGGAAGCATAAATGAAGAGGCTATCACACGCTTTGTTCATAACATTTTCTTGGGCAAATCACTGGTCTTTTATTTCAAGAAAATTAGTGTGAAGTGATAGGACATTTTCTAATAGCCAGATCTATTTTTTTTTCTTTTTTTCCCCTTTTCTTTCGGCTACTTAAAGCATCACCTGACTGCTCAGGGATTGGCCTGAACGTCATCTGTATAGTAAATATTTACTACGGATACCACTGATTTCCGAGTAAAAGACACATTACCTGCAGGAAACAAACAGAAATCAAAAAGCAACAGAACATAAACTATCATCAAACAAAACCCCGCTTTGGGGGCAACAACAAAATCATCAACACCGCGAGTCAACGAGGAGAACGTTATTTTAAATAAGACATAATAAAGGAAAGATTTTTTTTTTTAATTTTCTCTTTTTTCTCGGATTTTTTTTTTTTGCCTTTTTCTTGATTATAGTTCTTGTTCAATGGTGGCAAGTGCTGATTACGGCCAATCCCTGTCAATCCTGGGAGGTTTATATAAATACATTTTGAGTGTTCTATATTTCAATGTATTTTAATTCATTTTGCAATTCCTGTATATGCAAACCTGACAAATTCTGTAAATTGCTTATAGTATGTGTGATATAACTTCAAAGTAGATAGACTATGACCCTCATGCAAGCTGATTTTTATCATTAAATATATAAATATATACATATAGAGATCTATATGTTGGGCCACCAACCAACTTTTTTTAGATAAAGCATTTGTTTTTCACTTATAATTCATATATTGTGTGAATTTTGTAATGCCTTGTTTCACTTCCACAGGTTTGACAGCTGCAGATGGTCACTGTTGCCCTCTGCTTCCTTCTGGAAAATGCATATTCAAAATTGTATTGGTCTCTGATAAATGAATTAATTTTGTTGTGTGTATGCTGTGTTGAAATTTGCTATGTTCCTTTATATATGGTGTTTATTGAGGTTTGAGGGTCTCTTGACTCTGAAGAATGTACACTCTCTGGTTTTGACAGCTATCCCTATATTACTATCATCATTATTATTTTCAAAAAGCAATGTTGCTTCTAGAAAATTTGCCTTGGAGGTGAATGTGGAGAAGGTGAAGTGGTCACCATGATTACCTAAATTCATGGAAGAACACTTCTTGCTGTGGCTAAAGATGCTGCTTCCTTTGACCTTTATGGATTTTGTAGCTTTGTCACTCTGTTATTTGCTGCTAATTATATTTTAATGTCTCCTAATTAAAAATTAAAATTTGGTTGTTGGCTAAATATAATATGCAAAAGATGACTGCAAATCGCCAACTAAAGAAGATAATGTGTTCAAGGTTTCACTGGTTAAGTGAATTATAATTTCAAATATTTCATTCTTATTTTTGGCTTTATGATAATTCAGATTATTTTATTTGGAAACTGTTTTCTACTCTGGCAAAGAATAACAGGCAGAACTATTCATGTGTTCCATGTACACTATAGAATAGATACAGCTTGAGATAGAAATGACCTAAGTTTTCCTTACGTAGAGATTCTTCCATTTTCTTTCATAACAAAACCAGAAGATCATCTTTGTAGGACCAGCAGCTCGTAGGCTAAGGTCCTAAACTGAAGCTTGAAGGCAATGAATACCTCTGCTTTTCAAAGGTAAATGCATTGATTTTCTGCTATTCAATTACAAGCAATGTGCATATTTTCATAATATCTTAACATTATCTTTGAGAAATAATGTTTCAGGCTAAAACTTTTATTGACTTCTTTTTGTCCATTTGGTTTATTATTTCAGTCTAATGAGAAAAATAAATAAAGGATTTAATTGCACTATTTTATTAACCTAGAAATTTATTTTCTTTCAAAATTTAATACTTAAAATGCATAAATTAATGGTAAGATAAATATTTATTAAGTCTATCTGGCCTCTAAAGATCACATACATTCAAGCGTAAATTAGCGTACTGATTCAAATTCAGTCAGGCTGGGAAAATCCACCATGTAATTTACTTTTACCCAAAGTTTCAGGTCATGAGATTGGTCATCTCTAAAGCAAGACAGACGTGTATCTGTATTAATGATGTTTACCATGCTCGCTTGTAATAAAGGATATATGCTGGCTTGGGAAGAATTCTCGCTAGATTTATTGTGTCAATGTCCAAAATAATGAAGTCTTCTTTGTCAGTGGGATACCGAGAGTCTGACTCACTGGCCTCTGTGAGAAAGAACATGGCACACTATATCTCCAAACTTGAAAAGTTAATGTGTAACCTTAAATATTGGTCAGAAGCTTTAAAAAATTAACAAATCTGTCTAGTGGTTTTCACCTTGTATCTGTACCTCTGGGACTACTACTTATAGGTAACAATGACTCTAGAAGCAAAGATTATGAAATAAGTTATATGATTTTCTCAACCTTGATTTCTAAGATTATGAAATGTTTTTCAGAAGAGGAAGTCATAAAAAGTTTTAATTGCTTACCTGAATTCAAACAAATTCTTTAGTTCTTTCTTAAAGACTTACAAATTGCTTACAAATGAAAACACTTGAGGGTAAAATAACAAAAATCATCTAAAGCAGGAGCTCTTAATCTGAGTTAGTAAACAAGCTTGGTGGAGTCTATGAACCCATTAAAATTATATGAATATTTTTGCATATGTGTATTTTTTAAAGTTTTTATTTGAATTCCAGTTAGTTAACATACAGGATAATATTAGTTTCAGGTATAGAATTTAGTGATTCAACACTTCCATACATCACCCAGTGCTCATCACAAGTGCCTTCCTTAATCCCACCTCCCCTCTGGTCACCATCAGTTTGTTCTCTATAGTTAAGATTTTGTTTCTTGGTTTGCCTCTCTCTCTCTTTTTTTCCTGATGCTCATTTGTTTTGTTGCTTAAATTCCACATATGAGTAAAATCATATGGTATTTGTCTTTCTGTGACTGACTTATTTTGCTTAGCATGATGCTCTCTAATTCCATCCATGTCATTGCAAATGGCAGAATTTCATTCTTTTTTTATGACTGAATAATATTCCATTGTGTGTGTGTGTGTATGTGTGTGTGTATGTGTGTGTGTCTTCTTTATCCATTCATCAGTTGAGGAACACTGGGCTGTTTTCCTAATTTGGCTATTGTAGATAATGCTGCTATAAACAGAGGTGTATGTGTCCCCTTGAATTAGTGTTTTTGTATTCTTTGGGTAAATACCTGGTAGTGCAATTGCACTGTTTCTTGGTTTGCCTCTCTCTCTAGAAAATAAGGTAGTTCTATTTTTAACTTTTGGAGGAACCTCCATACTGTTCTTCAGATTGGCTGCACCAGCTTGCATTCCGACCAGCAGTGCATGAGAGTTCCTTTTTCTCCACATCCTGGCCAACACCTGTTTATTGTCTTGTTGATTTTGGTCATTCTGACAGGTGTGAGGTGATATATGCATATTTGTTTTATGGAGATGGTCCCCTCCATTCATTATTCTGAAAGCAATTTGATTGTGATTTACTGACCCAGGAGAGGAATGCTTAGATGTTTTTGAGCACCTAAAAGGATCTGATTATTATTTTGAATTAATTTACCTTAAAGTTCTTAGAAGGAAAACATGTTTAGGGAAATAGTGTGCAGGTTTGCACGCGTGTGTGTGTGTGTGTATTTGTATACATATATACATATACACATAAAATAAAACATATTTTTAAGTCCAGAAAAAAAGTCCCTTTAAAATTGTCATATACAATATGGAATAACATCTATGGTATGATGTTTGTTGAATTCTTAGAGTCAAAGCTAAGAACTTAAAATATAATTTTACAAGATATACACAGATAGCATTCAAATAAACAGTCTTGGTTTTGATCTTATATAAAATACAAAATATTAAATATAACTTAGCAGTAGTTCTTATAAGGAAAAAATAATTGCAAAAGGTAAATGTAATCTGAGATAATACATAAACTGTGATGATTGTGTCTTAGAGTGAAAACTAGGGAGCTACAAAAATACATGTGCACATAATTTCAAATAGGAAACCCAAATAATTTTAGTTTTAAAGTTTTTTTTTATTTAAGTAATCTTTACACCCTATGTGAGACTCAAACTCATGACCCTGAGATCAAGAGTCACATGCTCTTCTGACTGAGCCAGCCAGGTGCCCCCAAATAATTTTAATTTTAGAACTGCTCATTAATAAGGGAGCAGTCTATCATTCAGAAAATGTTATAAACTTCATCGTTCCAGTGATGGAATAGATAAAGTCCTTTCCTGTACCTAGGGAAAGACAGACAGGAAACATCCAAAAACAAGGGAATATAAGATAGTGATAAATTCTAAGAAGAAAACCCAGTAGGACAACATAAAGGAGCATGACTGGAAGTGATCAGGGGAGGCTGCTCAGAGGAGGCAACATTTAAGCTTGAAGAACAAGAACCTTGTCAGGAGAAGATCTAGGAGAAACTTCCAGGGAGAGGAAACATCTCGTACAGAACTCCCAAAGGGAAGTGCATCTAGGCTGGCTCATGCACTAGAAAGAGGCCAGGGTACAGTGAGGGGAGAGTGGCAGGAGATGAGATCAGGCAAAGGAGAGCCTGAGAGATGAAGCAAGGACAGAGGAACAGAACAGTTTGTGAAAACTCCAAGGTGAACTGTTATTCTGAGATCCAGACACCCGCTATCTCCGGACCTGACTTCTTATTGTGTATAGTTTTGCTGTAAGCAACATTCCTTTGGGAACAAAATTGAATCTCTCAAATAGTCAAGTAATACTTTTTTATCGGAGCTCAAGGATACCTTAGGCATGAAGGAATTTAACAATATTTTAATGCTAATTTACAATTGATAATTTTGAGGAAGAAAAAAATTTGAGAGATAATCGGGACTGCTTTTAGTATAGTACTGAGGTAGTTATAATTAGAAATGTAATTTGACATAAAAACGTGTATATGAATTGAAAGTGCAGACAGGTTGAAATAAAAGAGACTCCTAGACACTTGGTAAAACGTTGTCATTAAAAAGATAAAGGGAGGGGAAAATCTCTACATGTACAGAGAAAAAAAGTGATCAAAAAAAAAAAAAGGATCATGGAGTCTTCCCCAATATAAACCCCGGAAGACAATGGATTAAAGAGTACCATGGGAAAAATATTGTGACAAAATAATTTTATACTTAGTTAAGTTATATTTTCATTGTTAGGGAAATAAACAAAATCCTTCTGAGGTAGGCAAGGCTCATAGAAAAATTGTATGTACCTACAATTCTTAAGGCTATGCTTACCTCCTATATGTTCCAACTAATAATCAAATATAATTTTAAAAATAAATAGGCATAATATAAACTGTCTACCATATGAGCTCTGAAATTGTGTTAAATCTAAAGAGTCGTTGAATATTTTATTGTATTTTAGTATATATATATGAAAAGGAACATGTTTCACAAAATAGTATTTACCCTTATTGTGTGCATGCAGTGAAGTGCACTCTAATATTTTCTATTTTGTTCTGTTTCTTTCTTTTTGTTAACACATGTCACAGAACACTAAATTAATTTTATAACCAGAATCTGAAAAAAAAATCACAGGTGCATTTTATTCCAAAATTTAGTATAAATGACAAGCATAATTAAATGGCAGTATATAATATAAAATAGTAATTTAATTGAGTTCTAAACTCTTATTATATTTTTAAAACCCAGGAAGTCATAGATGACCCAAGGGAAAAAAAAATGCATGCTTTCTCCTGTGTTAAAGTGACATGACTCCTATTGGGGGTAAAGGAGTAATAGGGTTATTGTTCATGTCTGTGGTTTTGTGTTCTATTTTAAGTTTGTATCATTTTCTTCTTCTGGCTTATTATCATCTGAGCCCCTTCCTGTGTTTGAGATATCTTTAACCCCTAGTTAAAACTGATGAGGTGCTCCAGAAGACTTTCCTTCTTTAAAGCTTGAGAACTACATTGGAGAGATAGCATGCCAGCATATTCGAAGTCTACTACCATGGCCATCCCCAGATACCAGAGAAGTGGTAGAAGACATTAGGGTAGTGGTATTTAATCACTAGAGGAAAGGCATGTAGGGTGACAGTAGTAAGAAGCAACCCCCAGGGAACGCCTGGGTGGCACAGTAAGTTGTGTCCAATTCTTGATTTTGACTCCAGTCATGATCTCAGGGTCATGGGATTGAGCCCTGACCTGGCTCTGCCCTGGATGTGGAGCTTGCTTAAGATTTTCTCTCCCTCTGCCCCTCCCTTGCTCTTTCTCAAAAAGAAAGAAGAAGGAAGGAAGAAAGGAAGAAAGGAAGGAAGGGAGGAAGAGAAAGGAAGGAAGGAAGAAAGGAGAGAAAGAAAGAAAGAAAGGAAGAAAGAATGAAAGAAAGAAAGAAAAGAAAGAAAGAAAGAAAGAAAGAAAGAAAGAAAGAAAGAAAGAAAGAAAGAAGAAAGAAAAAGAAAACAACCTCAGAAAGGTAATCAGATTGTCTGACCCAAGTTTTGAATAGTTGTTTGTGAAATCGGAGGAAAGAGAAGAGCGACCTTCTTGAAGACACACTTGATTTGTGTGATCTACCTTTTCTCAGAAACAGAGTTTTGAACCACCACACTAAAGTTGCACTCCTCATCAAACCCATTGCCAGAGTCAGATTCATTAAATGGATCACTGGTCCCAATAATAATACTTCATGTGAATCCTGGCACTATTACTCTCAGCATTTCCCAAAAGAACTGAGACATTGAGAGTAAATGTGTATCAAAGAAAGAGATATATTCAGAACTGGTGTGTTACTGGGTCATGACTCAGAATTAATACTATATCCTGGGGTCCCTGGCATATCCAATGAAAGATGTAAAGGGCAGGCAATTCACAGAATATTTACCCTAATCTCTTATTGGCCATGGAGACCACTATACCCACCTATAGTTATTTCCCCAGCTCCTAAACACACAGTTGAAGCAATAGGAGACAGACTCTACATTGTTTCTCTGTCCAATTAGCTAATGACCATATTTCTGAAGGACCTGGAATTTCTCCTCTTTACCAAAACAGTCAGTAAGAAACTTCAATGGCAGAAATAAGTGACACTATTAAAGTCATGGATAAAGCATTTACCTCTTTCTTTGGTAGTCCAAACACAGCTGAGTCTTGAGTCCAGGTTAGCACAGGCATGATTAGGTGCTGAGTGCAGTTGTAGCTGCTTGTTCAAATATGGGTACTTACTGGAGCAGTATAATTGATTTATTTGTGAGGTTCAAGAACCATGAATCAAAGAGAAGGAAAGAAGACAGAAGATGAATGCGTTGTCAAGCCAGCTACCATTGCAGGCAACTGGAGTTTAATCCCATGGGGAAACTAAGCACCTGGTATAAAACACATACCTCAGAGTTATCTCCATCCAAGGGAGAAGCTAGAGTATTTAAATACCAACTCATGTCAGTCATTGGCTGAAGATGGCTGGCCCTGTGGGGAGGAAGGTAAGAGAGTTCATTTCCAGGCACTTCAAGCCCACCTTGTGCATGAGCAGAACAGACTTTTGCAGCTTCCAAGACAATCTTTAGGAAAAGAACTGCAAATGTCGGCAATGGGAAATTTGCTGGAGCGTATGGAAGGGCTGAGGCACATTGGATGTGGATCACAACAGTTCCTGCTACAACATTAACAGAACAAAAAAGTATGCACAGATCTCAGTAGATGAAAGAATGGCATTTGATGAAATTCAACATCCATTCATGATTAAAAACTCATGAAAACTTGAAAAGTCTTTCCTCACCCTGGTAATGGGTATTTTCAAAACTGTTGTAGCAAATACCATACTCAACTGTGACACATTGAATATTTTCCCTTTATATTCAGGAATGAGGAGCTAGACAATGAAGCCCATTATCCCACATTTATGTATTATATAAGTATGTTCTTAGAAGTGTTTTAATGATCCATAATTTGGAAGAACACCAATAAAAACATATAAACATATACTATGTTCATAAATAATATACTGGATAGCAAAGAAAATAATTCAGCTAGGGCTATTTATAATATGATGGATGAATTTTAAAGCTATAATTGATACTCGATTGATTAAAAACAAGGGATATTTATGGTAGGATTCTGTTTATACAAAATTCAAGAATAAGTAAAATTGAATCAGTGTCTGAAGCATGCCAGAAAATTTCTTCTAAAATGGAGAAATATGTCACATCTTATCCTTCCTAATACTAAAAAAAGTCCCATGTTTCATGGGCCTGTTTAGGTTTTGGAAACACACACACTACAGTCCATTGTGTAGCTCTGATTTATTGAGTCACCTGAAAGTTTGCCAGGTTTGAACGCCCACAGAGGAAAAGAAGGCTTGTTATCTGGTCCAGGCCATGATGGAAATAACTCTGCCCATTCACCCTTATAGCTCTACAGGTCCAACTGGGTTCCAATATATATCAATATCCTGTTAATATATATGGGATCTGCTAAAAATCTTGCTAGGAGAATCACTCTGAACTTTGTCTCTTGATTTTTGTAGGAAAGCCATGACTACTGTGGCAGTTTATTCATCTACTTTTAAGAAACCATTTACCACTGTCCCCTGGTAGAGATTAAATAAAGATGGGATACCAGGCAATTAGGCCACCTGTCAGGACTCAATGTTACCTATAAAGTTCAGCATTCCGCAACAGTCCACCATCATGTAGCAATAAGAAAATGTCTGAGAACACCCCAAAGGTACAATAATTACATAAAAATGTCACACTCTCAGTTTCCATATCCCTGCCATAAACATCAGTCCTCAATCAACCCACATTATAGTGTCCTGAGGAATTAGTTCTCCATAAAGGGAAAAGTTTAAATTCAACTTATGGATGGATGGTTTTGCAACCAGAAATTCCCTTTTTAAAAGATATCTAGAGGCCATACAAAACTTGACTTGAAATATTTTAACAGCAGATTCCTGACAATCAAAATTATATATATATACATATTTGTACATATTTAATATGTATATTAGAAGGCATGTGATAAAGACAGCATTCTAAATCACTGGTAAAAGAATGATTCTATCAGCAATTGTGGAATAATTTATTAACTATTTGGGGAAAAAATTCAAGCAAAATAAGGTTGGGAACGAGTAAATTAAATGACAATATAAAACTTAAACTTTATTTAGGCAAAAATTCAAATCAAAAGAAGAACTAAGGGGAAAAGCACTTCAACATATATGATACACCTAAATCAATATCCTTCCATATTTTTAAAAACTTAAATAAATCAGTAAGCAAAAGAAAAGCATCTCAGTTTCTAAAACTGGGGGACAAATAACCAACATTTTTCAAGGAAAGAAATATAAATAGCCAAATAGATATGAATATATTCAATCTTACTAAAAATAAAAGAAAGTACCACATTGAGGAGGGTATGTGCTATGGTGAGCGCTGTGAATTTTGCAAGACTGCTGAATCACAGATCTGTACCTCTGAAACAAATAATGCAATATATGTTAAGAAAAAAAAAAGAAGAAGAAGATAGCAGGAGGGGAAGAATGAAGGGGGGTAAATCAGAGGGGGAGACGAACCATGAGAGATGATGGACTCTGAAAAACAAACTGAGGGTTCTAGAGGGGAGGGGGTTGGGGGGATGGGTTAGCCTGGTGATGGGTATTAAAGAGGGCACGTTCTGCGTGGAGCACTGGGTGTTATGCACAAACAATGAATCATGGAACACTGCATCAAAAACTAATGATGTAATGTATGGTGATTAACATAATAATAAAAAAATTTAAAGAAAAAAATAAATAAAAGAAAGCAATAACAAGATCAATGTTTTGTAAACATAAATCTGAATTTGAGAAAAGTGGATGTTCTTAAATGTTTTATTATAAAACAAGAAAAAAACTGTATAAATTGTATTCTCAACCCAAGAATGTGAAAATTATCATTGAAATGAAGCACAGGAGGGCTCCTAGTGGCTCAGTCAGTTAAGTGGTTAAGCGTCTGCCTTCGGCTCAGGTCATGATCACAGGGTCCTAGGATTGAGTCTCACATTGGGCTCCTTGCTCAGCAGGAAGCCTGCTTCTCCCTCTCCCACTATCCCTCTCCCTGCTTGTGCTCTCTCTCAAATAAATAAATAAAATCTTTAAAAATAAGTAAATAAACCACAGGATAAGCAGAAATAATAAAGATGAACATAAAAATAATGAATGATATAACAGAAAACCTTAAAGAGCAGATAGAAGGGAAAGTTGTTTGAACAAATGATAAAATAAGCAAAATTCTGGGTGTTAGACTCAGAAAACAATGGAAGAAAATAAAATGGTAAGACAAAACAAAAGACAAGACACTAAAAGTTACAAAAGAATATAAAAGGGTGCCTGGGTGACTCAGTCAGTTAAGCATCTGCCTTCGGCTCAGGTCATGATCTCAGAGTCCTGGGATTGAGCCCTGCATTGGGGGGAGGGGTCCCTGTTCAGCAGGCAGTCTGCTTCTTCTTCTGCCCCACCCCCTGCTCATGCTCCTTCTCTCTCTCACACACAAAAATTAAATAAAATCCTTAAAAAAAACCACAAAAGAATATAAAGTACATGTTTGATAATCTATAGTAAGTTCAGTGGCATGAAAAGCTCTGAATGGCAAGTGACGATCTCAACTTCCAATTCAGTGGAGCCACAGGTATGCTGATGGAGGCATACGTCCCTTGAGAACCAAAATCTCCAAAAGAGCAAAATTTGAAAGGGACAGAAATCAAACCTTATGTGAGTGGGTAATTATGTATAGTATGAGGAACCACTCCCACTTCCAGTCTTGTTTTCTTGACACCTGTATGCTGACTTTGGAAAAATCAGCACCACATATCAGATGCTGATTCTAATCATATATTATCTTTCTGCGTGTTGATACCAGCTAGGGTGTAACTGAGTCTCAGTGGGCCATGTCTTTGTTTTATCAGGCCAGCTGCTTCTGGGTGATGGGGTATGTGGTAACACCAGTGTATTCTATGGACATGCATCCTTTAGCACTTCTGCTGCGGAATGATTCCTTGATCAGAGGTAATGTTGGGATGATAGTGGTGGCAAAACTATTACCTAAGGGAAGGAAATTCATATACAGAATTCTTGTATGTTCCTGACATAACAAATGGTCATCCCTTTTATGATGGAAAGAATCCAGTGTAATCAACTTACTACCTACCAGGTCTTCCCGGGAATGATGCCTTGTCAGGAGCTCAGCACTGGTTTTTACTATAAGCAAGATGGATACTCAACACTGTGGCAGCACCAAGCAGCCTTTGTATGAGGAAGCCCCAGTCATGGAGCCCAGGCAAATGTATTAAGTAAGATGACATAGGATAATACAAGATTGTAATATGGCTAAGAAAGTAATGATCACTTCTATAGCTGATAAATGATACTTGATGAAGTTCAAAATTGTTTTAAAAACTCTTTGTAGGGGTGCCTGGGTGGCTCAGTTGGTTAAGCATCAGCCTTCACCCAGGTCATGATCCCAGAGTCCTGGTTTCGAGCCCCACATTGGGCTCTCTAATCACTGGGGAGTCTGCTTCTCCCTCTACCCTTCCCTCTACCCCTCCCCCCTGCTCTTGCTTGCTCTCTCTCTTTCTTTCTCTCCCTTGCTCTCTCTCAAATAAATAAAATCTTTAAAAAAAACTTTGTAAACTTGAATTTGAATTTTGAAATTTGTTCAATAAAATGAATAAAATCTATCTTAAACCAACAACAAACATACTATTAGAATTTAAACATTGTAAACACTTTCATCAAGCTAAGAAACATAACCAGGATCCCTGTTATTGTTTTTGATATTTGTTGTTTGATAACAGTGATTTGATAATCTAGCTGAGCCAGTGTAAAATGTAAAAATAAGAAATAAAAACTTAAAAGAAAGTAATCATCATAATTTGAAGTTAAATGATTATCTCCTGAAAAGCACAAGAAGGGAAACTGGCATATATTAAGGCTAGTAATTGACTATAATATGACAAAATATAAATATTAACACATAAAAACATTTTCTTCATGCCAGTTAGAAAAGCATAATAAAAAAGAAATGCATTCACGCTGACAACATGCACACCAGATTAAATAAGAATAACAATATGAAGAAAGATGTCAGACCTAAATGAAGAAAATAAACAAAAATATTGAGGACACAAAAGAAAATTAACCATTGGAAACCATACCATATTCCAGAAAAAGTATTTAAAAAAATGACAATCCTTCCCAAAGTCACACATTTCCAAACATTCTAGCTAGGAATTTTTTTTTTTTTTGGAATTTTGCCAAATCACTTTAAACTTGGTCTTGGAAAAGAAGTGAGGGAAAATAGCCAAGGAAAAAATTTTTAAGAGTAATGAATTCGGGGCAGAGCAAGATGGCAGAGGAGTAGGAGACCTGGATTTCGTCTGGCCCCAGGAAATCAGCTAGATAGGGATCAAACCATTCTGAACACCTATGAACTCAACAGGAGATCAAAGAAAAGAATAGCAACAAGTCTTTGAACAGAAAAGCAACCAGTTTCTGGAAGGTAGGACGTGCAGAGAACTGAATCCGAGGCGATATTCAGGAGGATAGATGGTAGGGGAGGGGGCCTAGGCCAATTCTGGCAAGTGATAGAGCCACGGAGCACAAAATCGGAACTTTTAAGAAGTTGGTTCTGCTGAGGGTTGTCACTCCAGTGGCTAAGCGGGGAGTGGAACCCACGCGGGACAGTGTGGTCTCAGGATCCTCGGGGTCACAGAAAGACCGGGGGTGCCTGAGTGCAGCAGAGCTCCCAGGTATCGGAGCGGGGAAGCCGGCTGCAGAGACGGAGCGGAGGCGCGGGCTCTCAGCTCGGGGTGGCCATAAACTGTGATCCGCGGCCCAGTCGGGCCACTGCTCTTCCAGCAGGGACCAAACAAGTGGCAGATCCGGGGAGACTCTATGTCCTCCCCTGGGAGGAGTGGCACAGGAGCACCGCAGGGATCTGCTGGGTTTGGAGACTCCACATGGGGTCAGGAGCCAGAGATACAAACGCTCGGTCACAGGCCTGGTGAGGACAGAGTGCAGCCAGAGACTGGAGAGATGGGAGTAATTGACTGCTTTTCTCTGGGGGCGCACTGAGGAACGGGGCCCCAAGTTCTCGGCTCCTCCAGGGTGGAGATTGGGAGGCCGCCATTTCCACTCTCATCCTCCAAAGCTGTACCGAGAGCTTACAGGGAACGAAAGCTCCCGAGAGCAAATCTGAGCAGATGTCTTAGCCCGGACCCAGCAAGGGCGGGACAATTCCACCTACAGCAAAGACATTTGGGAACCATGGCAACAGGCCCCTGCCCCAGAAGATCAGCAAGAACAGCCAGCCAAGACCAAGTTTACCGAACAATGAGAAGGGCAGAACTCCAGAGAAAGGGGAATACTGCACATAGAATCCATGGCTTTTTCACCATGATTCGTTAGTCTTTCAAAGCTACTTATTTTTTTGAATTTTTCTTTTTTCCTATTTCAACCAACATCTTATCAATCCCTTTTTTAAAAACCATTTTTATTTTTCATTTTTAGAGTCATATTCTATCCCTTCATAGTAGTTACCCTTATTTTGGCATATATATATATATAGTTCTCTCCTTAAAATTTTGAGATAAATTTTCTTCTAACAGATCAAAATATACCCTAAATCTCTAGTGTGTGGCTTTGTTCTAGTCTCCTGCATGATCACATTCTCTCCCTTTTTTTTTTAAATCCTCTTCTTTCTTTTTTCAAACAACATTTTATCTTATCAATTCCTTTTATATTTTTTTTATAATTTTCATCTTTATAGTCATATTCCATCCCTTCATTATATCAACCCTTAATTTTGTACATATATAATTTTTCTTTCTTTAAAATTTTGGGAGGCACTTTCTTCTAACAGACCAAAATACACCCCAAATCTAGTGTGTGGCACTGATCTATGCACCAGCCTGATCATATTCTGGTTTTTTTTTTTTGTTTGTTTTGTTCTGTTTTTGTTTGTTTTTATCTTTTCTTTTTCTTCTTCTTTTTTCATTCTTTCCCTTTCTATTCCCCCGGTTTCAGGTCTTTTCTGATTTGTTTAGCGTATATTCTCTGGGGATGTTGGTACCCTGTTAGCATTTAGTTCTCTCATGCATCTCTACTCCTCTGGACAAAATGACAAGACAGAAAAAAACACATCAACAAAAAGAACAAGAGATAGCACAAACTGCCAGGGAACGACTCAATATGGACATTAGTACGATGTCACACCTAGAGTACAGAATCATGATTTTAAAGACACTAGCTGGGCTTGAAAAAAGCATGGAAGTTATTAGAGGAACCTTTCTGGAGAAATAAAAGAACTAAAATCTAAACAAGTCGAAATCAAAAAGGCTATTAATGAGGTACAGTCAAAAATGGGGGCACTAACTGCTAGGATAAATGAGGCAAAAGAGAGAATCAGTGATATAGAAGACCAAATGATTGAAAATAAAGAAGCTGAGGAAAAGATATATAAACAACTACTGTATCACGAGGGTAGAATTAGAGAGAAAAACAATACCATAAGATGAAACAACATTAGAATAATTGGGATCCCAGAAGAAGAAGAAAGAGGGGCCGAAGGTATATCGGAGCAAATTATAGCAGAGAACTTTCCTAATGTCGGGAAGGAAAGAGGCATCAAAATCCAGGATGCACAGAGAACTCCTCTCAAAATCAATAAAAATAGGTCAACACCCCAACATTTAATAGTAAAACTTACGAGGCTCAGAGACAAAGAGAAAATCCTGAAAGCAGCTCGGGAGAAGAGATCTGTAACCTACAATGGTAGAAACATTAGATTGGCAACAGACCTATCCACAGAGACCTGGCAGGCCAGAAAGGACTGCCATGATATATTCAGAGCACTAAATGAGAAAATATGCAGCCAAGAATACTATATCCAACTAGGCTGTCATTGAAAATAGAAGGAGAGAGAAAAAGCTTCCAGGACAAACAAAAAATAAAGGAATTTGTAAACACAAAACCGGCCCTCCAAGAAATATTGAAAGGAGTCCTCTAAGCAAAGAGAGAGCCTAAAAACAACATAGACCAAAAAGGAAGACAGACAATATACAGTAACAGTCACCTTACAGGCAATACATTGGCACTAAATTCTTATCTTTCAATAGTTACCCTGAATGTATATGGGTTAAATGCCCCAATCAAAAGATATAGGGTACCATATTGGATAAAAAAACAAGACCCATGGATATGCTCTCTGCAAGAGACTCATTTTAGACCCAAACACATCACCAGATTGAAAGTGAGGGGGTGGAAAACCATTTACCATGCTAATGGACACCAAAAGAAAGCTAGGGTGGCAATCCTTATATTAGACAAATTAGATCTTAAGCAAAGACTGTAACAAGAGATGAGGAAGGAAACTCTATCCTACATAAAGGGTCTATCCAACAAGAAGATCTAACAATTATAAATATCTATGCCCCTAACACGGGAGCAGCCAATTATATAAGGCAATTAATAACAAAAGCAAAGAAACACATTGAAACAATACAATAATAGTGAGGGACTTTAACACCCCCCTCACTGAAATGGACAGATCTGAGCAAAAGATCAACAAGGAAATAAAGACTTTAAATGACACACTGGACCAAATGGACTTCACAGACATATTCAGAACATTCCATCCCAAAGCAACAGAATACACATTCTTCTCTAGTGCCCATGGAACATTCACCAGAATTGATCACATCCTAGGACACAAATCAGGTCTCAACCAGTACCAAAAGATTGGGATCATTCCCTGCATATTTTCAGACCACAATGCTTTGAAACTAGAACTGAATGACAAGAGGAAATTTGGAAAGAACTCAAATACATGGAGGCTAAAGAGCATCCTACTGAAGAATGAGTGGGTCAACCAGGAAATTAAAGAAGAATTAAAAAAATTCATGGAAACCAATGAAAATGAAAACACAACTGTTCAAAATCTTTGGGATACAGCAAAGGCAGTCCTGAGAGGAAAGTATAGAGCAATACAAGCCTTTCTCAAGAAACAAGAAAGGTCTCAAATACACAACCTAACCCAACACCTAAAGGAGCTGGAGAAAAAACAGCAAATAAAGCCTAAACCCAGTAGAAGAAGGGAAATAATAAAGATCAGAGCAGAAATCAATGAAATAGAAACCAAAAGAACAGTAGAACAGATCAACGAAACTAGGAGGTGGTTCTTTGAAAGAATGAACAAGATTGATAAACCTCTGGACAGACTTACCAAAAAGAAAAGAGAAATGACCCAATTCAACAAAATCATGAATGAAAGAGGAGAGATCACAACCAACACCAAAGAAATACAATTATAAGAACAGGGCGTCTGGGTGGCTCAGTCGTTAAGTGTCTGCCTTTGGCTCAGGTCATGATCCCAGAGTCTTGGGATCGAGTCCCACATCGGGCTCCCTGCTCAGCGGGGAGCCTTCTTTTCCCTCTCCCACTCCCCCTGGTTATGTTCCCTCTCTCACTGTGTCTCTCTCTCTGTCAAATAAATAAATAAAATCTTAAAAAAAAACAATTATAAGAACATATTATGAGCAACTATATGCCAGCAAATTAGATAACCTGGAAGAAATGGACGCATTCCTAGAGAGGTATCAACTACCAAAACTGAACCAGGAAGAAATAGAAAAGCTGACCAGAGCTATGACCACTCAGGAAATTGAAGCAGTCATCAAAAATCTCCCAGGAAACAAAAGCCCAGGGCCAGATGGCTTCCCAGGGGAATTCTACTAAACATTTAAAGAAGAATTAATACCTATTCTTCTGAAAGTATTCCAAAAAATAGAAATGGAAAGAAAACTTCCAAACTCCTTTTAGGAGGCCACCATTACCTTGATCCCAAAACCAGACAAACACCCCGTCAAAAAGGAAAATGATAGACCAATATCCTTGATGAGCATGGATGCAAAAATTCTCACCAAAATACAACAGTACATTAAAAGGATTATTCACCACGACCAAGTGGGATTTATCCCTGGGCTGCAAGGTTGGTTCAACATCCGCAAATGAATCAACGTGATACAATACATTAATAAAGGAAAGAACAAGAACCATGTGATCCTCTCAATAGATGCAGAAAAAAGCATTTGACAAAGTACAGCATCCTTTCTTGATCAAAACTCTTCAGAGTATAGGGATAGAGGGTACATACCTCAATATCATAAAAGCCATCTATGAAAAACCTACAGCAAAGATCATTCTCAATGGGGAAAAACAGAGCTTTCCCCCTAAGGTCAGGAATGCGGCAGGGATGTCCACTCTCACCACTGCTATTCAACATAGTATTAGAAGTCCTAGCCACAGCAATCAGACAACAAAAAAAATAAAAGGCACCCGAATTGGCAAAGAAGAAGTCAAACTCTCACTGTTTGCAGATGATATGATACTTTATGTGGAAAACCCAAAAGACTCCACCCCAAACTGCTAGAACTCATACAGGAATTCAGTCAAGTGGCAGGATATAAAATCAATGCACAGAAATCAGTGGCATTCCTATACACCAACAACAAGACAGAAGAGAGACAAATCAAGGAGTCGATCCCATTTACAATTGCACCCAAAACCATAAGATACTAGGAATAAATCTAACCAAAGAGGCAAAGGATCTGTACTCAGAAAACTATAAAATACTCATGAAAGAAATTGAGGAAGACACAAAGAAAAGGAAAAACGTTCCATGCTCGTGGATTGGAAGAACAAATATTGTGAAGATGTCAATGCTACCTAGAGCAATCTACACATTCAATGCAATCCCCATCAAAATATCATCCACTTTTTTCAAACAAATGAAACAAATAATCCTAAAATTTGTATGGAACCAGAAAAGACCCAAATAGCCAGAGGAATGTTGAAAAAGAAAAGCAAAGCTGGCGGCATCACAATTCCGGACTTCCAGCTCTATTACAAAGCTGTCATCATCAAGACAGTATGGTACTGGCACAAGAACAGACACATCGATCAATGGAACAGAATTGAGAGCCCAGAAATGGACCTTCAACTCTATAGTCAACCCATCTTTGACAAAGCAGGAAAGATTGTCCAATGGCAAAAAGACAGTCTCTTCAACAAATGGTGTTGGGAAAATTGGACAGCCACATGCAGAAGAATGAAACTGGACCATTTCCTTATACCACACACAAAAATAGACTCCCAATGGTTGAAAGACCTAAATGTCAGACAGGAGTCCATCAAAATCCTAAAGGAGAACACAGGCAGCAACCTCTTCGACCTCAGCCGCAGCAACTTCTTCCTAGAAATATCACCAAAGGCAAGGGAAGCAAGGGCAAAAATGAACTATTGGGATTTCATCAAGATAAAAAGCTTTTGCACAGCAAAAGAAACAGTCCACAAAACCAAAAGACAACCTACAGAATGGGAGAAGATATTTGCAAGTGACATATCAGATAAAGGGCTAGTATCCAAAATTCATAAAGAACTTCTTAAACTCAACACCCAAAGAACAAATGACCCAATCAAGAAATGGGCAGAAGACATGAACAGACATTTTTCCAAAGAAGACATCCAAACGGCCAGCAAACACATGAAAAGTGCTCAACATCACTAGGCAACAGGGAAATCCAAATCAAAACCTCAGTGAGATACCACCTCACACCAGTCAGAATGGCGAAAATTAACAAGTCAGGAAACAACAGATGTGGTGGGGATGCGGAAAAAGGGGAACCCTCCTACACTGTTGGTGGGAATGCAAGCTGGTGCAGCCACTCTGGAAAACAGTATGGCGGTTCCTCAAAAAGTTAAAAATAGAGCTACCATATGATCCAGCAATTGCACTACTGGGTATTTACCCCAAAGATACAAAGGTAGGGATTCAAAGGGGTACGTGCACCCCAATGTTTATAGCAGCAATGTCCACAATAGCCAAACTGTGGAAAGAGCCAAGATGTCCATCAGCAGATGAATGGATAAAGTAGATGTGGTGTATACATACAATGGAATATTATGCAGCCATCAAAAGGAATGAAATCTTGCCATTTGCATTGACATGGCTGGAACTGGAGGGTATTATGCTGAACGAAATATGTCAATCAGAGAAAGACGTGTATCACATGACCTCACTCTTATGAGGAATTCTTAATCTCAGGAAATAAACTGTGGTTTGCTGGAGTGGTGGGGGGCGGGAGGGATGGGGTGGCTGGGTGATGGACATTGGGGAGGGTATGTGCTATGGTGAGCACTGTGAATTGTGTAAGACTGATGAATCACAGACCTGTACCTCTGAAACAAATAATACAATATATGTTAGGGGAAAAAAAGAAGAAGAAGAAGATAGCAGGAAGGGAAGAATGAAGGGGGGAATATTGGAGGGGGAGATGAACCATGAGGGACTGTGGATGCTCAGAAACAAACTGAGGGTTCTAGAGGGGAGGGCGGTGGAGGCATGGGTTAGCCTGGTGATGGGGCACGGTCTGCATGGAGCACTGGGTGTTATACGCAAACAATGAATCATGGAACACTACCTCAAAAACTAATGATGTAATGTATGGTGATTAACATAACATAATAAAAAAAATAGTTTGTATACTAAGACAGGAATGCCTTTTTTTTTTTCTATGACAGCTTCACTTTATTTTTAAATTGGCAGCAACAATATATTTTCTCATATTCCTCAGCACAAACACATACCTATTTCTAGCATGGTTGGAATGGTCAGCATTGGCACAGCATTTAATTGTTTGTTGTGATGCATCCTTGCATTTTATTATCTGTGATTGGAGAGTAGTGAATGAAAGTGATTTACATAAGCTTCTAAAATTACAACTGTAAAGACATTAATGTGCTCTCAGCTGAGAGTGACACACATCTTTCCGTTATATATTAATTTGACCATCCTTCCTTTCCTTACTCTTTCAGGGAGTAAGGAATGGAAAAAGGGAGTTCATAAATTTGAAAAGAATGTGTCTGAGCACTGGGAAATAAGTTTCCAAGATGCTCTTGGCATTGGACAACAATGAAGATAGCCCTGGGAGACCTATCTTAAAGCATTTTAGGAAGAAATTCAATCAAAAATCTCTACAAACTAAATACTAATTACATTGATAGTATGAGAATTAGGAGAGATAACATTACTGATGCCAGAACGAATTATCAGCAAAATTAGGCTCTGAAATACATACTGATGCACTACTATTCATTCCAGGTCCAGTGCTGTTTTCTCCATAATATACAGTAGAGGATGTAAAGATTGAATAGCTTCATGATCTATTGCTATAAGGCATTAGCATGTCTATACATGTAGACATTATAAAATGTATAGACAACATCTAATAAATTAAGAAATGTGTACACAATTATAATTATATACAAACCATATATTATAAATGATTTGGAATTTCAAAAAGTCACTTAATTTCTTTAATTCAGTTGGAAACCAGTAAATGCATCCAATGAATGGACAGAACGATTTTCATTAAAACCTGTCAATGTCTCTCATTTGCCAGTACAGCAGAAATTACATAAACTGGCAGTCAGAGGTCTCTGAGGTCTGGATTCAGCCACTCATCTCACTATCATTCTACAGTGATTCTTCCCAGATACCCTCTGGTCCAGCCAAAGCCTTATTCATCACACCCTCCTACACAACACTCCATAAACACATCTCTCAAGCCTGGGGCTACACATCTCAGGCTATTTCTAAAGAATAGAGAAGAATATCTTCTCTCTAAATGACACCTGCCCATCCTGTTATTTTGAAGAAGCAGCAGGTGCTATGAGAATTATACTGTAATGTCCAGGACAGTAATGTCTGCACATTCCTCACTATTAAAATAAATACAAATAATAATACTGAAAGTTGACTTTCCACTCAATCTTCAGCCTCTTTCTCCCCTACTTGTCACTTTTCCCTGTTTGTTGGCCTACTCCAACCTTTGCCTGTCTTCCCCACTCTCTGCTAATCATACTCATTATCTTACACTTCAAATTATTCCTCTGGGTTTGTATGTAAGGTGTTATTGTTATTGGGTGTGTTTCATTTTAGGTGTCTCATTTCAAGACACAGACTTCAGGGAATTTAAATGACAAGACCAAGACAGTACAGAAGATGGGAAAAGACAGGACTCTAAGACACTGTGTTTCCTAAACTGGTGTCTTTTCTCCCATACCATGTTCCTTTCTATAAAAATGATGCCTTTCACCAGAGAAGTAACATGCTGGTGATGAGCTACTTGACCTCCCTGATCCCCAATTTCCTCATCTGTCAGTGGGAATTATGTGTCCTGCCCTGCATCTCCTACATGGTGGCTGCAAGGAGCAAATAAGACAATGCATGTGAAGGAGTTTCTGAAGTGCTAATAAAAAATTAAAAGTGTCACTTTATTATCTTGACATGGAAGACAGCTGAAGAGCACTGGGATCAAAACTACCAGATTTAATCTCTTACTATACAGGTCCTTACTAGAGACTGAATCAAGTTTTGCATTAAACTGATGTCTGATTTGTGATTTCCCAACTCCCAATTAAAATAAAATGGCCTTTAAGGTATCAAAAGAAGTATCAAACTTGCAAAAGATCAAGAATGTTTAAAAATTCTTAGAAACATTTCTCCTAAGACTATAATAGCTTACAGTTTGAGTCAGAAAACCAGTTGTGCCTAGATTAAACTGAAGTCTTATTAGAAAGTTCCAAAATAACATCTATGAACACTGATGAAAACAAATTCTATTTCTAGAGGCTAAGATTGACAGTTAGTGCATTGCCAGAATTTGCAAGCATTTCATATTAACTATAACAACAACGACTCTGGATCTAGAACTGCCCTCAGAGGTCTGCCATACTCACGGAGGACTTGACCTGGAGAAGAGAGGCAGGGTCCTGATGTCCCAGCAACCTGGGAACTGTGGTTTTCATCTCTGCCACCTTCTCTTCAGTGTTAATCAATAAGCCTGGTGTCAGTGAAGGATGATCTCATTTCCACCCAGCAGAACCCACTAAATCAATCCCTGGACATTTAGGTAGGGGCTTTGCCTGTCCAGCATCTGCAAAATGGAGATGAGAATTCATAAAGGACAGGGTGGGAGTCAGAAGGGCTGAGACTATTCCAAGTACCCTGAGAGCAAAAGAAGCCCTTGACAGAGCTTTATTAGTTCAAATTTTACAAAAAGAAAACTCAAGTACAAATAAATTAATAAAACAAATGAACCAACAATAGTGACATTTATTAAAGAGGGTTCATGTTGGTTACAAAAATCAATTAGACACATATGTTACCAGTCTTTTAAAAATAAAAGTTGTAACATATGAAGTCCAACTATTGGTAACCAATTCTAAAAGTATGCTCTCAAAAAATGGCCTCAAACATGGGAAAAATAATCTATGTATCAGTTCAATTGTTTTATAATTGAACTATTATTTCATTTTTTATTTTTTATAAAGTTTTTATTTATTTACTTGTCAGAGAGAGAGAGAGCACGAGCAGGGCCAGGGGCAAGGGAGAGGGGCAGAGGGGGAGGGAGAAGCAGGCTCCCCACTGAGCAGGGAGCCCAATGCGGGACTCGATCCCAGAACTCTGGGATCATGACCTGAGCCGAAGGCAGACACTCAACTGACTAAGCTGCCCAGGCATCTCTATAATTGAACTAGTATTTTAATGTGTAAAAGACATTTAAGAGTTTGTAACATCATAGAAAATTAATGAAAAACATAAAAACCTGAAATTTTATGAAAAATATGACGATGTTGATGACTAATATTATCAGGTAATCACAATGTGGCAGACACATTTGTAAGATATTTACATATTATTAACTTCTTTCATTCTCATAAACATATGGTGCAGGCACTTTTTCCTTCCCCTTTCTTGGATGAGGAAACTTAGTTTCAAAGAGGTTAAATAACTTATAAATTAATGTCACAGAAAGATGATATGGCAGAATCAGGATTTAAAGCAAGTTATTCTGGTTTCAAATTCTTATAATGACTATGCTATATTAACATCAATAACATATATATGAATATACATATATTGCATAATTAATGCTGATATGATGTAAAGCAAAATATTATTGGTCATTGTTTTGAACTATAATAATCAAGGATATTTATAGACCTTCTTTTCAACTTAGTAATTTTTACTTATAAAAAGAAACAACCTACTACTTCTAAAATGTGAAAGTGAAGTCATTTTGTTAAAAAAAAAAAAAACTGTTACCATACTCCTACACCAATGTAGGTGGAAGAATTAACATATACAATGTAAAAGACACCATCTGTACAGTTGTGTGGTCAGATCAAAATGGATTTTATGTATGTTAAAGGACTGTGTTGGTTCAGCATTGAGCTGTCACCAAGATGTCTCAACTTAGGGGACTCACCTTCCTATTCTTTTTATTTAGGGCTTCTTCATTCCTTTACTTGTATTTTTAAAATGATCTAAAATAAATACATATTTATATATTCTTAAGTATCAAGGAAATGACAGTAAACAATGTTTTTAAACCAGATAGGGTGAAAAGGTAATAATATTCAGAAAAAATGAAACCAGTAAAACCTACACATGAACTATGCAAAATTTACTTATGAGTATACAATTAATGTGAGTTTGAACTTCTCATCCCTTAGGTATTTTTTTAAAGTTTCTATTTAAATTCCAGTTAACATACAATGTAATATTAATTTCAGGTGTACAATTTAGTGATTCAATATTTACATACAACACCTGGTGCTCATCACAACAAATGTACTCCTTAATTCCTATTTAACCCATCCCCCACAACGATCTCCCCTCTGGTAATCCTCAGTTTGTTCTGTATAGTTAAGAGTCTGTTTCTTGGTTTGTCTCTCTTTCCCCCTGCTCCATGTTTGTTTGTTTTGTTTCTCAAATTCCACCTAAGAGTGAAATCATATGGTATTTGTCTTTCTCTGACTGACTTATTTTGCTTAGCATAATATTCTCTAACTCTGTCCCCATCATTGCAAATGGGAAGATTTCATTCTTTAATGGCTGAGTAATATTTCACTGTATATGTATATACCACAACTTCTTTATCCATTCGTCAGTTGATGGACACAGGCTGGTTCCATAATTTGGCTGTCAGAGATAATGCTGCTATAAACATCAGGTTGAATGTATCCCTTTGAATTAATATTTTTGTATCCTTTGGTTAAATACCTGGTAGTGCAATTGCTGAATCATAGGGTAGTTCTATTTTTAACACTTCAAGGAACCTCCATACTGTTTTCCAGAGTGACTGCTCCAGTTTGCAGTCCCACCAGTGGTGTGGGAGGGTTCCCCTCTCTCTGCACCCTCGCCAATACCTGTTATTTCCTGTGTTGTTAATTTCAGCCATTCTGATTGGTGTGAGGTGATATCTCACTGTGGTTTTGAAGTGTATTTCCCTGATGATGAGTGATGTTGAGCATCTTTTCATGTGTCTGTTGTCCATCTGGATGTCTTCCTTGGAAAAGTGTGTATTCGAGTCTTCTGCCCATCTTGTAATTGGATTATTCATTTTTGGGGTGTTGAGTTTGCTAAGTTCTTTATAGGTTTTGGATACTAACCCTTGATCAGATATGTCATTTGTAAATATCTTCTCCCATTCCATAGGTTGTCTTTTAGTTTTGTTGATTGTTTCATTTATTTTTTGCTTTTGTTTCCCTTGCCTCAGAATACATACCTAGTAAGAAGTTGCTGTGGCCAAGGTCAAAGAGGATACTGCCTGTGTTCTCCTCTAGGATTTTGATGGTTTCCTGTCTCACATTTAGGTTTTTCATCCATTTTGAATTTATTTTTATGTATGGTGTAAGAAAGTGGTCCAGTTTCATTCTTCTGCATGTTGCTATCCAGTTTTCCCAAAACCATTTGTTGAAGAGACTGTCTCTTTTGCATCAGATATTATTTCCTGCTTTGTCAAAGATTAACTGACCGCATAGTTGTAGGTTTATTTCTGGATTTTCTCTCTTAGGTAGTTTTAACAAAGAATAAATTTTACGAGCATAGGTTCAGGCATCCACATTTTGGTGTCAGTCCAAAGTCACTTGGCTTAGTGATGTTTCTTAACCCCAGTGTCTCAATTTCCTCACACACAAACTAGGGATAATGATAGCCCTTACCTCATAGAGTTGTTGAGACTTAATAAATGTGATGTTCGTGTAAAGTTCTTAATTAGAACAGCACTTGTGTTCAGTAAATGTTCAAGATCTGTTAGCTATTGTTCCTATTTAGAAAATAAAGTAACAGACAATTAAAACAGGCAGCATCATATTTTCTTAACAATATTCTCTTACAAAACACTAACTCTTGTGGAGAGGATAAGACTAGAGCCTTGCTACTCAAACTGTTTTCCTTTAGATAAGCAGCATCTTCATCACTTAAGAATCTCTTAGAAATGCAGAATCTGAGTATGTTCTCTTCCCTCCCATTTGAATCAAAATCTGCATTTTAACAAGACCTCTCAGGAGATTTGAATGAATATGAGTAGCACTGTACAGAAGAGGTGTCTTGCTTATTATGTACCTTGTTCTAAATCCCTGAGGTCAGAGACTCAGATCACATGCCTCTCTTCCTTCCCTGTATTCTTCCCTAGACCTCTCTGACTTCGGGAATCCCAGCTTAATTTGGTGAAGCATGCCTGCCTAAGACAATCACCTCTCACAACTTCTTTCATAGTTAAATTTTTGATTCAAATGCTGAAGAAAATATCTGCCGGAGAGACATATAGACCAATGTAACAGAATAGAGAGCCCAGAAATAAACCCACACACATATGGTCAACTGATCTTGGACAAAAATGCCAAGAACACACCATGGGGGAAAATAGTGTTTTCAACAAATGGTGTTGGCAAACTAAATATCCACATGCAAGAGAAATGAAATTGGACTCCCATGTTAATCTATACACACTGTTCACTTAAAATGGATGTAAGACCTAAAACTGTAAAACTCTTACAAGGAAACATATGGAAAAGTCTTTTTGACACTGGTCTTGGCAATGATTTCTTGGATATGACATCAAAAGCACATGCAATAAAAGCAAAGATAGGCAAGTGATACATCAAACTAAAAGCTTCTGCACAGAAAGAAAAACAAAAACCAAACAAAAACAACAACAAAAAAACAATCAACAGAGTGAAAAGACAACCTACAAAATGGAAGAAAATATCTGCAAACCATTATCTGGCAAGAGGTTAATATCCAAAATATATATGAAACTCATACATTTCAGAAGTAAATAAATAACCCAATTAAACAATGGGCAAAGGACTTGAATGAACATTTCTCAAAGGAAGACATACAAATGGCCAGTAGGTATATGAAAGGATGCTCAACACACCTAACTAATCATCAGGAAACTATAAATCAAAACTACAGGGAAATATTATCTCACAGCTGTTAGGATGGCTATTAGATGATACATACATACATACATACATACATACATACATACAAGGTTGTGGAGAAATGGGAACTCACTATTAGTGGAAATGTGAAATGGTGTGGCAGGTATGGGAAACAGTATGTAGATTCCTCAAAAAGTTAAAAATAGAACTACCACATAATTCAGCAATCCCACTTCTTGGTATATATCCAAAAACAAAAAATGAAATCAGGATCTTAAGGAGATATCCGTCCTCCCATGTTCATTGCAGCATCATTCACAATACCTTAAATTTCCATCAGCAGATGACTGGATAAAGAAAATCTCTCTCTCTCTCACACACACACACATATGATGGAATATTACTTAGCATTAAAATGGAAGGAATTCCTGCCATTGGCAACAACATGGATGAACCTGGAGGACATTATGCTAAGTGAAATAAACCAGGTGCAGAAGGACAAATACTACATGATGCCACTAATGTGAGGAATCTAAAATCATCAAATTCATAGAAGCAGAGGAAACAGTGGTGGTTGCCAGAGGTTGGGAAGTGGGGGAAATTGGGAGTTGTTGTTTAATGGGTATAAAGTTACAGTTATCTAAGATGAATAAGTTCTGGAGATCTCCTGTACAACACAAGGTCTATAGTTAACATAGTCTTGTTAACTTCAAAGTTTGTTAACAAAGTAGATTTCATGTTAAGCATTCTTAGCACACACATAAAACAAACAAACAAACAAAAAACACACACACACACACAAACAAAAACACAAAGGGACACAAGAAAACTGTAGAAAGTATTGGATATGTTTATTACCTTGATTGTAATGATGGTATCATGGGTGTTTGCCTATGTCCAAACAACAAATTATACATATTACATATGTGTTGTTCTTTGTATATCAATTATACCTCAGTAAAGCTGTTTTTTAAAAAAGGAAATATCCAAAACAGGATGATATATGAAACTTTAATTCTATTTTATTTCTGTTGCAAATTGCTTCTATCAGAACCTGACTGAAATAACCCCTGCTCTTTCTGAAAATGATCACTAGCCACCATAAGGGCACGGTATACCTTACTAAATTATGCTGTCAACTGGAAATTAGCAATTGACCTGTGGATCCCTTTCTAATAAGAACATTCCTGCTGGTATTGATTTATAGGGAGCGTTATTTCCTCTTGCAATATGAGTAGTAATAATTTTTCCTTGGAGGCATCTTATGTTTTTAAGACTTCCTATAACAAATGAGACTTTAACAAGGCAGGAGTGATTTTATGTGATTGGAGGCTATTTGTTATGCGCTGGTGATTTGTTTAATTGAACACAATCTAGAAGACTCCAGTATTACAAATACACATCAGCAACAACTGCTGAACACATATCTGAAAACAGAAATGGGACCTGAGACAATGGAAACATTGGGGCACTTTTAAACTCATGAGCAAAAAAGGCACCCAATTTTAATCTGGAGCCATCTAGAACTCCTCAAAACATCTTCAATTTCCAAAATAATATTAAAATCTTGCCCTTTTCTAGCAAATATTTAATTTACCTAAGGGTTGATTATTCTGTGTGGGCATGAGCAGGTGTTGAACTCCTTGACTGATGTCCTGTGTCCTAACACAACTGTGATTTTCTGCTCTTATTCAATGAGCCAGCCTCTTTGGTGTCATTCTGTGTTCCTTGATTACTTTGCTCACTGGTAAGAGACAATCTCATTGAAATGGATGAAAGCATATTTCTATTTAGGCAGAAGCCTTGTTAACCTCAAGCTTTCAAAAGAGAATATCAACTATAGCCACAAGTTATTGTCTGTGAAGTCATGAAGATTGGTCCTCATTAGGAAACATAGATAGGTATACCCATGCTTCCTGTCGGGGGCACACAACCTTGAGGTTGTCACTGCCCAGTAGGTATCAAAAGCCTCACTAAAATAATCCACCCTTCAGAGGAAGGATTGCCATCTTCCTCTGAAGATATTTGATCTTCATCTCTAAGTCAAAGGAAATCTGAGAGCTGGATTCCTGGACCACACTGGCCATGAGAATTCTTGCTGTTATTCTAGTTCACTTTAGCACAATAGCATATATATCTAACAAGCATCAGTATAAAAATAAAGAAGCTATAAACACATTAATAGAGCTTATGTAAATGATGGCTGTCAAAATCATTTTATATACAAAGGAAGTCCTGGTTGGTGCTTAGGGCAGACTAGTTGTACATCTTCTGAAAATTTAGTTTATCTTCAGGAAACTGCATCATATAATTAATGCATATTTTTTTTTTTTTGCTTTGTCTGTTGAAAGCATGACATGTTGAAAACATGCTATGGTTGATCCAGTTCATTCAATTTTGCCTCACTCTTGGCACCACTTTATGTTCCCATTTTAGTTTATTTTCTGTTTGTCAACTTCACTTTTAATATTTATCATTTTCTAGGATTCTTATATTCTTTGAAGGTGACATAAATCTTTAATGGGAAAAGATGCAGCATGTGTCTGAATAATAGGGACAAATGACTGCCCTCAGGAAGACCACTCTGGCCACCTGAAGCTATTGACACTTTACGACACCTTCTCAACAAACAAATTAGCAACCACTATCTACCATGTACTGTGTGCTTTACACTATTATTAAAACAAGAAAAAAGACATTGGGTTGACCAAACAAGAGGAAACTTTGCTGGCCACAAAATGCTTTATTCCTGAGCTAAAAATGGGCAAATGAGAGAAGGGGTGTAAAGAGAGAAAAATGACCGATGTGTATTTACCTCCTCCATTTAAATGAATAAAATAATTTCTATTTATGAAAATGGCCTCTCTTTAATAATTCCCTAGAGGTACATGACTACTAGGGAATTTTTTTTCAAGAGATTTTGCATTAGAAACACTTTGAGATGGGGTATAAATTTAAATCATTTCCAGAAGCCAAGTGAAGAAACTTTTTCTCCTCAAGCTTTATTGAGATATAATTGGCATGTAAAATTGTGTTAATTTTAAGGCATACAATGTGATGATTTGATATACACAAATGTTTCAAAATGATTACCATAATAAGGTAACACATCTGTCACCTTACATAGTTACCGTGTGTCTGTGTGTGTGGGTGTGTGTGTGTGTGTGTGTGTTGAGAACATTTAAGATCTACTCTCTTAACCACTTTCAAGTACACAATAGAGTATTATTAACTATAATTACTATGCTGTATATTAGATCCCTGGAACTTGTTCCTTTTATAACCGGAAGTTTATGCCATTTAAACCAGCACAGAACAGCAAGTTGTGTTACATATTGCTGTCATGTAGAAAGTTGAGCAATGAGACACTATCATTGGAATGGGCAACTTGGATCATGGATGACTTTGTCAAGTGAGGTTCTTCTGGAATAGTCGAAGTGGAAATTTATCAGTGTGGGTTTAAGAGAGAGAAAATATGAAATGGAAAAAGGAAGTACAGGAAATGTTTTCCAATTTTTCTTTTAAATTGATGACAGATAAGTGGGACATTGCTGGGGTCAAAGGAGTTATTTATTTTAAGAGTTCTTTAGGCATACATGTATGATGATGGAAATGGTCCAGTAGAAGGGAAATTTAATGATACAGAACAGAGATGATTCAAGTGCACCCTTGGATTGGAAAGAGGGAACCGAAGTAACTATGGAAATGGAGGAACTAGTTTTAGGAGCACATTCATTCAATGTAATAAAAGGCAAGACAGAACATTTACATACAAATGCAGGTAGATCAGGGTGGGGATTGTGAAAGTTCTCATTTAAAGTTTGCATTCCCTCATAGAAACAGAAATAAGACAGAAAGTCATCACTGGAGAATGGATAGAGGAAAGGGCGTTTTGGAAATTTTAGGAGACTTCTGAGTGAGTAGAAGAATGAAAAGATAAGGGAAATGTGATCTGATGGCAGGAAGCACCAAAGTCTCTTTTAAGTGTACTGGTCATGTTTAATGTAAGGCCCATTATTATCATGGTACGTTTTTCTCTGGTTACTTTCAGTTCCTTGGTTGCAAGTATAGAGTTCATGGAGAACTGAAATGAGCTAGTGTGTGATTTATGGAAGTGATTACAATGCTGGACCAGGAACTCTAAGCTAGAAAAGAAAGCAAGTAAGTAATGAGTGGAATTTGAAGGACAGTGACAAGGTCATGGGTCAATTTATTGGAGGGCTCATTGAGACGAAAGTTGTTGAAACTAGAATGTAGAGGTAGTGAGTTAAAAGAAATTAAGGTTGTAGTTAGAAAGTGGAACATTTAAAACTGAGCTTGTGAAGGAGTTACAATTATTGGCACTAAAACATTGAGGGTAAATACATGGGCGTTTGACAGTACTAGTGGACAGGTTCATTGGAAGTGGAAATCTCAAGAGGCTGCAGGGTATTGGAAACATTTTTTATGATATACTGATATAACAAAAAGTATGAATCATGAGTTAGAAAAGGAGGTAACAAATTAGCAGCTAGAATATTCTAAGGAAGAGGCATAATAAGAAATAAGAGTAATACATGATACACTGAAAAAGAATGAGCTAACTTCAAAAAATCTTGGGTTTTGTGAGGAGGAAGCTGAGGTAATGATCTGAAAACAGTACTGAAAAATATTATAGACCTCTATTAGTTATTCATTGTTGCATAACAAATGAACTCAAAACTTAAAATAACAATAATCATTTACTATCTCTCATAGTTTCTATGAATTTAGACAAGCCGCAATAGGAAGAGTTAATCTCTACTCCATTAAGTCTGGGCCCCCATTCAGAAAACATAAAGCCTGGGGGTGGAATCATGCGAAGTTTCATTCACTTCCTGGCTATATAAGCTGTGAGCCTAACTGGGACTGTGAGCTGCAGGACCCACACATGTCTCTCAGGTGGCCTAGCACACTGGTTGGGTTCTAAGGGCAAGCACTCCCCAAGGTAGAGAAAGCTAGGCAGAAGCTGCATTGCCTTTTACCACTTTGCCTTAGAAATTATGTGGCAACACTTCTGCTACATTCTAGAGACTAAAGTAGCTGAAAGGGTCCAAGTTCAAGAGAAGAGAACATAGACCCCCCCCATACCCCAATGAAAGAGTATCAACATTCTTATTGTGTGAAGAGCACATGGGTTGGGATATATAATGATATGGCCATCTTTGGGAAATGTAATCTGCCACAGCCACCTAACTGAACTCTAGTATCAATTGTAGGAGAAGTGTAAGAAAACATGCACCATCTAATAGGGCTTCCGGGAAAATAGCAAATGTAGTTACATCAAGAAGTTAAAAGAGGAATAAAAGAGGTAGTTATTGAATATGTGGCACATTTTGCCAACTCTATGCTGTGGAAGAATTTGCAAGGCTGAGGAAGATGATCATGTGAAGCATGTTAGGATATGTATAGCCAAAGCCATAAAGAGGTAAGATTTTGGGTTAAAACTCCTGATTAAAAAAACTCCTGAAGACTTTGGCTTCTTTTGATAATGGAGGTAAAAAGAGGTGTAGGGCAGAATGGGATTAATCCTCTGGAAGGGAGAGGAATTGGTCTTGTTAGGGGCAGTTGAATCCCTGGTGGCTGATCCAAGCCATGCAAGGGTAGTATTAAGCTTGGCAGAGGGATGGCAGGTACCGACAGCATTCAAGGCACACCATGACCAAGAAGAATTAATCCCAATATAGCTTAATGTAAAATTTTTCTAATGTAAAACATTAGAAAAATAATTAATATAATCTACCTTATTAACAGATACAGGAAAAATTATGCATTCACATTAACAAATACTGGGAAAGCACTGGATAATATGACACTCACTTATGACAAAAAGAACGCACTTAGCAAACTAGGAATCAAAGTGCACTTTTGAACCTGATATCGTGTCTACCAAAGACCTCAAGCAATTAGCCTACTTAATATTAGAGCACATTTTAAAGTCAGGAACAATTCAAGGATATCTGCTAATACTGTTTAGACAATAACAACAAGGTATGAAAATGAATAAGAGGTCTATAATTATAAAGGAAGAAACAAAATCACTTTTTGCACATTATTAGAGATAACACGATTAATTACAAAGACAATAAAAGGTACTCCACAGAAAAATTATTAGCACTTACTAGTAACCAATATACAGAGTTCAATAGCTTGTCTATGTATCAGCAATAACCAATTATAAAATGTCCTCTTACTACAATTCGTTCCCAGTAGGAAAAAATAGGAATACCTAGGAATACTGAAATACCTAAGAATATATCCAAAAGAAATGGAAAGCTGTTTAAGAGGAAATTATCAAATATTTTATTGCAAAATATAAGACAAGATCTTAAAAACGAAGAGAAATTTGTTCTGTGTTCATGGATGGAAAGACTAAATATTGTAAAGATGTCAGTGCATCCCAAATTAATCTATAAATTCAATGTAATTATCATAAAAATCTTAACAGAGTTTTCCACAGAACTTGGCCAGATTGGAAATGAATGAAAATGGATCCACATGAAGGATCATGATCGTGGAAATTCAGAGCATCAAGGATAATGAGCAAATCTTAAAAGCCCCCTGAAAGAAAAACAGGTCACTTGACAAAGGATTCGCATTCAGTAGGGTGTTTGACTTGCTAGCAGCGTGTCAGACACCAGAAAACAATACAGTATCGAGTTCAAAGTTAAAAAATCTCAAAAAAGAAGTGGAAGAAGAAGGAGATAAAGAAGGGGAGGAGGAAGGGGATGGAGATCTCTCATCCACAACCTTCCCAGAAAGTTACTAGAAAATACGCTTCACTGGACAAAAGCAGAAAATAGACAACAAACAGGAAGACATGGGATTTGTAGGGAGAGAGGGAAAGAAAATCTCAAGGAGGCAGCTGAGATTTTCCATGTGTTTTGCTGCCAAGAAAGAGCCTCATAACCATTGTGCCTAAATCAGTGGTTCTCAGAGTAGCCCCCGGTCCACTCGAGAATTTGTTAAAAAGGTAAATTCTCAGAGTTCTTCCCAGACCTACTGGATCGAAATCTCTGGGATTGAGGGCTCGGCGATCCATATTTTATCAAGCCCTGCAAATGCTTCTGAAGCAACACAAGTGTGAGAGCCCTTGACCCAGTGTGCCCTAAAATTCAGCTGTCTTTCAAGTCACAAGTATTTCCCTAAATTCTACTATAAGGCATCAAACACGAATCTTTATTTTTTGATGTTTTATTCTTATTTTGAAAATAACACATGATCTGTGTTGATATTGGAAAAGACAGAAAAGAATAAATGAGAAAGAAAAGTTATCTACAATTCCACGACCCAGAGAAAAGTAGTAAATTTACATTTACTATATTATATACGTATATTTGGATTATGCAGTATGTATATTTATATATCCTTTTTAATATTATATAATGAACATTTACTATGTTATTGAAATATCTTCTACAACCTTATTTTACTAGCTGCAAATTTCATAATACAGTGGTGGTATGATGTATAAAAATGTACTCCTACCAGTGAAAGTCTTCTCTAATTCTTTGAAAAAAATAAATAGTGCTGCAATGAATTTCATCCTAGCTCTCTTTGCAGTTTTGTGCATGGTTACAAGCAAGACCTTGCAGTCAGAGAGATGGTGGTGTTACTCTAGGTGTGTCGTTTGCTATGTGGCCTTCTGCGTGTTTAATTCATCTCTCCGGGTTTCCGTCTCCCGTCTATAAATGGGGACACTAATACTCTTCGTGGTGAAGACTGAGCAAGATAATATGTGTAAAGCACTTAATACAGTACACATCTAAAATTCACGCTAAAACTAACTCTAAATCACTGCTGGTAGAGAGAGTGGATTGTTACAGCCATTTTGGAAAACAATGTGGCACTACCTTGCAAAACTGAACATGTGCATGGTCTAGAAGCCAGCAATTCCATCTCTAGGAACAGCCCCAAACTCTTGTGCATGTGCACAATGAGACGTGTGCAAGAATATTCATAGCGGCATTCTTCTTCCTTTAAGGATTTTATTTATTTGTTTCAGAGAGAGCAAGAGAGGGAGAGAGAGTACAGGCGGAGTGGGAGAAGCAGACTCTCTGCTGAGCAGAGAGCCCAATGAGGGGCTCGATCCCTGGTCTGTGAGGTCATGACCTGAGCCGAAGGCAGACCCTTAAATGACTGAGCCACTCAAGTGCCCCTGCAGCATTCTTTATAATAACACAAAACCTGGAAACAATCCAAATGTTCATCAACTGGAGAACACATACACTGTGGTACTTTTGCATAAAATGAGGCAATAGTAAAAAGGAATAAATTATAACTAAACATAATGACGTGGATGAATATTAGAAACTGAAGAGAGATGAAAAAATGCACTATATATAAAAAAAAAACCTGATGCTAAAGGAGAGTGAATCTGTAACAGTAGCAACAGTATTACGAGCAGGAGTAATAATCATGTTTTTTTTTTTAATCGGGTCTTATAAATTCCTAAAACTAAATGTTTTGGGTCTACACTGGATTAATGAGGTCTTTTGTTTTCCCTTCCAAAAAAAAGGTTCTATTGACTTATTATATAACCATTAATTTAGGAGAGTGGCCATTCTATCCCCTCCCTCCCGACATGGTACATCTGCCATGACAATTTAATAGGCAAAAGACACCACATTGTTTTAATTTGATTTTTTATGTTAATGGTGTAGAATATTTTTAGTGTGTATAATAATTCTATTCCTTAGCACTAAATCTGCCCAAACACTTTGGTTACATTTTCAGTGAAGATTGATAATTGAGTTGACTTCTGAAAGTAAACTACCAATTTTTTTCAGGGGAAGCACGTGGGTGGCTAGGTTGGGGTGGGGCAGGTCCATTCTAGGTAGACTAAGTAGCACATACAAGTACAGAGGTGTTAAATGAGGATTCAGAAAATGGGAATATACTTAACATAACTCTAGGAATATGTGTGTAGAATTTTAGGAGACAAGAGAGGCTGAAAAGATTGAGGGTAGGCTCTTAAACTATTTTAAGTGTTATCAACTTTGTTTATAGGCAGTAGAGAACATTGAAAAGTATTTAATTGATTTATTTGCATTCCCAGCTTTTGTGTTAGAATAATAACTGATAGTAGGGAAAGGGACGATTTGTAAGGGGGAGGTCTAGACATGAGGTGCCAGGCTTTTGAAATCATCTAGGAGAAAGAAGGTCTAGGTCGAACAAAGCCAGTGGCTGTGGAGAGTAAAGGGAATGGGAACCAGGGCGACTTCAGAGGTGCAATCAATAGGACAGTAAGTAATTAGACTTTAGCGCTCAATGAACGTTTAGCACTAAAGTCCTTACCTTGGTCAAACAAAAATGGAAATGATTTAGAGAAGGGAAGAGAAACACACATGTGTACACACACACATACACACACACACACATACTTTTATTTATTTATGTATTTACTACTTTCTAATCATCCTCTATTTGGAGGATTTTTGCTCCCATTTTTCAAATTTATCCTCTTCATTCTTTCTTGCAATCTGTGGGGTCACTGACAATCTCTTCAAACAATGTTCTGTCTGAGATTTTCTTTCTTCACCCAAAATATATTTTTTTCCAGTCTTGCAAAAGACTTGTTTTATATCTTCCTTTTGCCCCTCTACATCATCATCTTTATCTTTCTCTAAACAGTTATGTGCCCTAGAAGTATATATCAATCAATGATATGATAAATAGCACCTTCATTAAGGGGCTTCATCCAGGAGCTTCCTTTTGCTCTGTTTTACCTTTCCCAGAGGTAGGACCTGCCAATAGAGAGCAACGGTGAAAGGGAGAAAGAGCAGTAAGGATCAGCATGGAGGGATGGTTCAATATCCCAGGCTCCCTGCCTCATTAAAGGAGAGCTACTGGGAGGAGGGCCCATCTACCCCACCGCTCTCTCTTGCTCTCTCTCGCTCTCTCTGTCTCTGTCTCTCCCTCTCCTCCCCTCGCCAGCTCCCCTCTCTCCAGGTTGGTTCTGAAATTCTGGGAACTTCTTTTCTCCCTTGCATCTTTAGACCTAAAATGGAGATCCCATTACCCATTTCTAGCTCAGGGTCCTGCACTCTCCTTTTTGATTTCCCTACATTCTGCCCACATCTATGTAAATAGTGTCTTGATTAAACTGTTGTCAAATTGCTCAAATTGAGTGTAACATCTGTTTCCTGCTGGGATGTTAACTGATACAGAAATTGGTACTGGAAATAGCTCTAGGAAATAGACCTTCAACATGGGAATCTGGGATTGGTTTGCTCTCCTTGCCATCAGGAAAAGGGACATGAGTAACTAAGTGCATCTGGGGGATCATGATTATTCAAATTAAAGTAGAATACAATAAAGGGCAAGTGGAGGACAAGTTGTTGGAAAATCCATTTGCCCCAGCAATTAGTCTCCACAGTGATAATATAAATTTAAAAATTTTGGCATTAGGTGGCCTTTTTTTTCTGATGGCTCTAGAGAAAAGGTTCTCATTTAGTGGCAATTATGTCCCCCAGGGAAACTTTGGCATGTTTGGAGACCATTTTGATTGTCACAACTTGGGGTGAGGGTTAATATTGGTTTCTAGAGGGTAGAAGCCAGGGATAACACGTAACATCCCACAGTGCAGAGGACAACCTCACAACAAGAACGATCCGGCCCCAAATGTCAACAGCGATGAGGTTGAGAAACTCTGCCCTAGAGAGAAATGGAAAGCAGTGAATATAGAATTGAGAACATGAGTAGAAATCAGACAGTCTTGGAAACATAACAAAATATCCTCATCTTCTGGAGTTTTGGGGCAGGTAGCACTGAAGACCATGCCAGAGGTCTGATCATAAGGACTGTGGAGAGGGGTGCCTGGGTTGCTTAGTTGGTGAAGCCTCGAACTCTGGATTTTGGCTCAGGTCATGGGCTCAGGGTGGTGAGATCAAGCCCCATGTCAGGCTCTGCACTGGGCATGAAGTCTGCTTGGGATTCTCACCTCTCCCCCTGCCCCTCCCCCTGCTTGCTCATGCTCTCTCTCTCTCTCAAATAGATAAATCTTAAAAAAAAAAAAAATAAGGACTGTGGAGAAATATTCACCCTACCAAGGTGTATACAAAACAAGATAAGTGTCCTGTTGAAGAGACCTGGGGCCATGAGACACGGGACAGAAATATTTGTGCTAAAAGAGATGGGTAGGGAACATTGAACTTCAAATCTTTCTGAAATGCTTACAAGTGGAGAGAGCCACTTGACTTCCCCATAAAAAAGAACCAGTGTCCCCTTGTTTAAAAACTTATGAACAACTACACCTAAGCCAAGGGCCCCCTGCTGATGCTTGTCTCAGCATAGCACATTCTCTATCCGATGCCTACAGGCTCCTAATTAGACTCCAACATAGGAAAAGAAGTACCAGATCTGCTCTGGAAGCAAATATATATCATAACATATATGACTAAACCCATCTGTACTGGCAGGACCCTGAGGAGCATGTGAAAGGGTAGATTCTAAGTGTGTCAGACCAAGAAGGATTAAGCAACAAGTTTGAGCTGGCCATATTCAATAAAATGTCTGTACTTACTGCAGGATTTGAGTTTCATGTGTTGCCTCAAGCACCTGGGGGTGGTGTAAATCTTCCACTAGGTTGGCTAATTGAAACAGGACTTAACAGTGGTTTACAATCTGTGCAGTACAAATGCTGAAACTTCTCTTGCATGTTCTAGTACAGATTTTCTTGTTCTATCAGAATCACCTGGGGAAACTTGGTAAAAATACAAAAACCCACTCTAGTACTACTCCACCACTCTGGACCAGTGGTTCTTAAACCACAGTCACATCAGAAGCACTTGGGGAGTTTTCAAAATTCACAAAGTCTAGGTCACACCCCAGACCAAGTAAATCAGAATCTCTGGGGGTGGGACTCAGGCATCAGTGCTTTTTGAAGCTTCCCAGGTGATTCTAATATGCAGGCAAGCTTGACAGTCACCAGATAAAGGCGTCTGAAGGTCCAGAGAAGGCTGGGACCTTTTGAGAAAGGAGCCTACAGTGTGGCTCCAGGAATGTATCATGGATCTTCCTCACCCTTTTCAGAGGGATCTATTGACTTGAGCCAGTATAATTATGCAGTAAGAATGAAGCTATTTCAAGGTATTTAGACACTAGCTCTGGTCTGATGGCCCACTGGCAAGATTGGCACAGTGGAGGCCAGGTCACAGATGGAGGCCTGACCTGAGTTTTTCCCACAGTGGGGCTGGTGGGACTGTGGATTCATCCTGTGATACTTTTCTAGTCCCAGAAAGTATAGCAAGGATAAATGTAATCACTGAAAGTTTCCTTATTTATTTCCTGACCAATAAACACTATTATAGTAGAAAAGGCCAGATGGAACCCCCTGGAAATGCTCCCTTTCCCATTAACCTCCCTGAGAGTGAACCAAAATCAGATACGACTTCTCTAGGGAATTTAAGAGACAAATGCCTCCACTGAATACTTGAAAGATGCTTGGGTCACCGATTATGTCCCCATTCACCTTACCTGTTTGGTTGGCACAAAAGTGAAATGGGCCATGGACTTCCCCTCATTAAAAGTGGGCACTGAGCCCGCAGTACTACCTTACTCACCACAGTGACCAGCCTGCTCCCAGGTAGCAAGTTATTATCTTGGACCCCTTTCACCATGGAAGGAAGAGTGTCTTCACAGGGACAGGCACATATTCTTGGTAGAAATTAGTTTTCCTTTCCCCATTTCTGCCAATGCCACTATTTATGGACTTATAGAATGCCTTATCCATCATCATGTAATTCTGCACATATTGCTTCTGTTCAAGAAATTCATTTTATGGTGAAGGATGTATGGCAATGTGATTCTTTTCTTAGCATCTGCTCTTTATCCCAGAAGCTGAAGCCTGGTCATTATACCAGTGAGGAGACAGAATTCTGACAAACTAAGCACTGTCTTAGAGGACAGTATATCCTTAACCAGTGGCTAGTATTTGGTGCCTTCTTACATAGAGTCAGGTTCAGGAACCAAAGCATGAAGATAGAAGTGGCCCTAATTACTACTAAAACCCTTGATGAATTCTTGCTTTCAGTTCCCGCCATCTTAGCTTCACTGGACTTAGAGATCTTATGCCCAAGGAAGAGGTGCTTTTCATGGGGATCATGGTTATGTTTCCACATATTAGAAGCTGAAACTCAGCCTTGGCTATTTTGGATCCCTTATACCACCAAACCAACAGACAGATAAGGGGGTAACTCCATGATCATATGTACTTGATCCCACTGGGGTTGCTACTATATTATGCAAATTCAAAGGAGGAGATTCCTTATTCCCTATCACCAGGGAACTGTTGCTATCTAATAAAGATAAGGCCTCTAAAATCTCACCGCCCATCTGAGTGAAAATCTGGGTCATTCTACTGGGCAAAGAACCCTCTCTATGGAGAGGCTAACAGAGTGTAAAAAGAATATAGAATAGGTAGGGGAAGAAGAAAGAAACGAACACCAACATAAGCTTGTGATGAGTTACATAATTAGGGACTATAGCAATTCTTTTTTATATTTACTGTTTGTCCCTTCCCTGTTTATTCTCTGTTCCCTTTTATACTGACCCCTAGCTGCAGTTAATGTTTCAGACTTCAGGTAGGAATATGCCTGTCTAGATATCTCCCCATGATACTACGTTAGCAGTTGGGATTTTGTCTGTTTCCTACACTGAGAACATGGATTTCTTACTTGGATGAGGTACCAGGTGGAAGTTAAGGGACCAAAGGAATGAACCGTATGAGTATCTTCTATTTGCCCCTCCAGACCCACAGCCTACCCTTCCCCCTCCTTGATGTTTGCCCTAGGAAGATGACCAGTAACAATCGAACATTTGGCTTCCAGTTGAGTTCAGACAACATTAACATGAAATCAGAAGGAGGGCAGAGAGTGAGCTGGGCATTTACTCCGCTGGTTTCCTCCCATGGGCTTGCATGGCCTGGCAACCTACTTCCTCCACGGGGATGGGCCCTTCCACATAGTCCTCCACTATTCTGATTCCGGTTAATTGCTTCCTGCACTTGCCCCATTATGCCCAGGGCACAACACCAGCCTGCACATGCATTTGTAACAAGTCTTTTTATTAAACTTGCCTCAAAGTACCCAGTTTGAGGAGGTCATCTGCCTTTGCCAGGACCCTGACTGATACAACTCCTCTTTCAATAAAATTTGTCTTTCCATGCTTTTACTACCTAAAGAGATTTAAGAATTTCTAATTAAAAGAAAAGTTTCCAAAAAGAAAAAGAAAACTCACTTTGATTTTTTTCTTTTTTTTTTTTTTACATTTTGGGATGATGAAATTCTAAATAGCCCTGATTTTGGATTGCAGTCTTTGAAATTACACTGTAAATAGCTTTGATTTGGAATTGTATGCCCCAGAATCAAGGTTATTTGCAAATTTATTTTGCCAAAATCAGAAACCAGGTTTGAGAGTTCCAATCCTCTTATTTAAGGGAAATATTGTAACAAACTGAGCATAATTGTAGAAGGAAAGTATAGAAACATTTTTCCTGCCTGTGTATATCTAATTTGCAAACCACAAACAATATTTAAGCCATTCATTTGAGCTCATTTGCTCAGTTACTGCAGTTACTTCAATCAGAACTATAGTTCTCGGTATGCCACTGCCCAGCTGAGGATGGTAATTCAGCCTCCTGTTCTTAGCATGCTGAGTCAGAATTTCTAAAGAATCTTGAACAAGCTAGCCAAAGAAATTAACATATTTTATTTCTCTTTAAAAATATTCAAAACCTGAATATAGGCAAAAATAAATACATCTCAAGATGGGAGTTATAAAATAAGCATTCAAAATAATGTGATATTTAATAAGAACAGGATGAAAATTATTTCTATTATTTTTACAGGTAGCAACATACTTCAGTAGTTTGTTCTTGTGATTACTACATAATCACTGACTATATTTCTTCATATTCATAATTTCAAGAGCATCTTTCAAACATCTGGATTTTAAAATGTGATTCTTCTGGGCTGAGATTTAATAAAGTTCCCAAATTTTAGAACAAGATGATAGGTGCCGAGTATTCCACAGTCCAACATGAGATAGATACTAGGTCAATTCGGAGAAATGGTTGGAGAGAGCTGTCCATAACTGGGGCAAGAACCATGGCATGCTCTTTATGCTAGCAAAAGGATAGCAAGATGACCACTCTAATACACTACATCCATGCCCCAGAGTAATGGATGTAAACTTTGTTGCATATTAGAATCACTGGGCATCTCTTAAACATGTCCATGTGTGGGTTGCACTCCATACAAATTAACTGAAATGTCTGAAAGTGGGTGGTGTTAAGATCCTGGGTGGTTTCATAGTGCAGCAAAATTTAGGAGCCTCAGGGTCTGAGGGAGTATAAGCATCAGATACGGCCCATCATTGACACAATTAAAGGCAAAATGCTTCAACTGGAACTGATTGAATGAAGGGTGTGATTGGGGGAATCAAGAAAGCCTGCATTTTCTTTGCCACCCACCCAGCAAAGAGCCTGCCTGGGTCATCTTGAAAAGGACTCAGCACAGCAGGGCTTCCAGCCAGGGTTGAGGCAGCCTGAGAAGAAATTGGCTGTGCGCTATTGGGGGCAGAACCTGAGAGCAGAGCACTTAAGTGGCTACCAGGGAAGTTGTGCCAAGAAGACCACCCAAAGCGTCTCATGAGTTAGCAGTGATACTTCTGCTTCTGATACCAGATTACAACAGTGCCAGTAAGTAAAACTGCCCCCATCCCTTCTCCTCTTCTCCAAGAAATCAGCACACAATGGAAAAGGGTTATAGAAAAGCTAACAGAGAAGGAAGTTGGCCACCTCCTGCTCCCTATTGCAGACTTGTTTGTGAAGCAGGCATGAGCTGGAGTGCAGACAAACCTGAACTGTTAAAGACATTGAGGCTTTAATTATTATAGGGGGGTAGATGTTTTAATTGCTGAGAAGGGACTGTTCTTAGGCTAAACATGCAGAAGAGAATTTTATTATCCGAGAGCAACTCAAAATTTGGAGTTTTGTCCAAGATTTCCTCTGTGGGGCGGGGGAAAAATGATCCCAAAGTTGGGAATTGAAAGGCAAAGGGCAAAGAATAGAGTTTTCTTCTGTTTTGCACACTTTCAAGCTCAGTTTGCTCAGTAATACGTAGTTGAAGGTGCCCAAGAAGGAAGACACTGTGTCCCTTCAGTTACCTGACATGTTATCAGAGCCCCAGATTCAGGCATTTGTCTCTCAACTGCATGAAAAGTAGAAGGCCAGAGTCCTGCACTCTCTGCTCAGCTGCCATTGCTAGTCATCCACTCAGAAACTGGAACTCAAAGCAAACAACAAAAAGAAGAGGATTGGCAATGATTCTTTGCCTCCTAAGAGATATAATCTCCCTAAAGGAAACGCTGAAGGCAGAGACAGAGAGGAGAAGCACCTGCTAAAAGTACATGGTCTTTGTGAGTCCCATCACTGTGCCCTAAAGATTCTACAGTAGTTCATCAAAGCCCCACTGAATGAAGACCTGTATAAACAACGAGTGTGTCTAAGTGTGCATACCAACATAATACTAGCGCCAGCAAAAGCATTTACAGAAAGTCAACATTTACTTCTGGAAAGAAGAAAAAAACACTTAGCAAATTATGAAAAGAAAAAAACCTGATTAGGGATAGCACAAAATACCTACAGCAAGCATTATATTTAGTAGCAAAGTAATGAAAGCGTTCCTATTAAGATGAAGACTAAGACAAGGATTTCTACCATCACACTTGTATTCAATATTGCTATTATGGGCAAAATTATATTCCCCCCAACTTTCCTACATTGAAGCCCTAATTCCCAATGTGACTGTATTTGGAGATGGAGCCTTCAAGAAGGTAGTGCAGGTTAAATGAAGTCATAAGGGTGGAGCCCTAATCCAATAGGACTGGAGTCCTTATAGAAAGAGAGAGAAATATCAGGGCTGCACACAGAAGAAAGGCTTTGTGAGGGCACAGTGAGAGAAATGGCCATCTGTGTACTTATTACATTGCTGTTATGAAATTCATTTAGTTGTGGTGCATAATTCTTTTGTTGTGTCACTAATTCTGAATGTTAATATTTTATTTTGAATTTTTTATCAATATCAGACTGTAAATTTAGGGGCTATATCAAATTTTGATATAATCGTTTTTGCTGGATTTATAAATTAGCTTAAAATTTTTTTAATACACATACACACACACACATACGCACACACACACACACACACACATCCATACTCTGGAAGAGTTTATGCTGCATTGATGTTTCCAGTCTTTAAATGTTTAGCCAGGGGCACTTGGGAGCCTCCGTAGGTTAAGCGGTTAAGCATCTGCCTTTGGCTCAGGTCACAGTCCCAGGGTCCTAGGATCAAGCCCCCCACCCTCCCGGGTCAGCAGGAGCCTGCTTCTCCCTCTGCCTGCCGCTCCCCCTGCCTGTGAGCTCCCCCTGCTTGTGCACTCTCACACACTCTCTCTCTGTCAAATAAATAAAATCTTTTAAAAAAAATAAATGTTTAGCCAATTTCCCCAATAAACATATCTCAGACTGTAAGTGAATGCTTCAGGAGGGTGGGCATAGTATACAGGTGTTTGACAACTATGATAATTTTTCTGTTTGAATTTTCTCTTTCTTTTGTGCTCAGTTTTTATAGTTTGTATTATTAACTTTTATTGCATTATAAATATGATTTCCAGTTTTCTCACTTCTGTGTTTTCTTATTTATCCACTGTTTCTCCTGTTAATGTGATTAAGGACATGAATTATTAGATTTTCTAGTATAATAAACATGCATTTATAAGATAACCATATCTTGGTCATGATGTATTATATGCATTACTGGGTTCAGTGTCTAAAAATTTTATTTACAATTTTTGAATATACATTCATAGATGAGATTTTTCCCTGACAATTTTTAGTATCAAGTTCATTCTAGGTTCACAAAATGGGCCTTGGTGTGTTCCTCTGTAACGTGGACCTGAAATCTTACAAGCCCGGCCTTGCAGGTGGTTGTGCAGAGTTGGGAGCTAGGGAATGGCTTTCAAATCACAGGCTCTGGGCTCCTGGGAAGTACTTAAGCCTGCTCCAGGGGGGTGAGGGAAGCATTGAGCTTGGGTGGAAAATTTAAAGGGGCACTACAAAACTCAATAATCAAAATAACTAATAAGGCAATATTTTAGAAAATCAAAATCAATACCAAAAAATCTATGACGAACAAAGTATCAAAGTCTTAAACCAAAACAAGGTCCAACCCTGCACTTAGAAACACCCAGCCCCACTTACCCCACCCTAACTAACCCCCCCCCCCGTCCCTGCTGAAAAGATGGACTTCCAGCTCCAGCGCCAATTCAGCCTATGAAATCCTGCCATCATCCCTCTCCTCCTTTATGGAAGAATAACCTTTATGCAGTGAAGAGCACACACATCCTCAGTGTGTGAACGGATGGATTCCACATATGAACACTCCCATGGAGGCACCACACAGAGCAAAACAGAAAACATTTTACACCCCCTGAAAGACTCCTTGATGCCCCCTTCCAGTATATACCCTTCACCCCACCACCATAGATTAGTTTTGCTCATTATGGAACTTCACATAAATGGAACCATAGAGGTTTTTTTTTTTTTTTTCTTTCTTTTTTGTGCCTGGCTTCTTTCACTCGACATTGTATCTTTGAGATTGATTCATGTCCATGTAGAATTAGCTTCTCCCCTAACCCTTCCAACATGTAGTATTCCATTTAATGAAAAAATCCACAATTTACCCATTCCATTCTTGGACATTTAGGTCATTTCCAGATTTAGGCTGCCATGGACATTCCTGTGAATGACTTTCCATGAACAGATGTACTAATGAGTACATTTTCTGTTGCAAATATACCAGGGAGTAGTGCTGGTGGGTCAGGGATATACCTCTGTTTAGCACAGTAGGTTATGCCAAATCATTTTCTAAAGTGGTTGCAGTGTAGGAGACTTCCACCTGTCCCACATCCTCACCAACTATTTGCAATCCTCTGTCTTTCCATTTTAGCCACTCTTTGTGGGTTTCATTTAGGGTTTCAAATACAAATGATGAATAATGCTGCTGAACACCAAAATATTATTGTCCCTTTGTATATCCTCTTTTTTGAAGTCATAAGGGTGGAGATTGTTCAAATCTTTTATGTTTGTATTGTCTTTGTCTTATTGATTTGCAGGAGCTCTTCATATATTGATATGAGTCCTTTGTTAGATACATATATTACAATACATAAATTCTCGAAGAATAAGGTTGAAAAATGTTTGTTTGTTTGTTTTCTTAATCTGTTCTAAGGGTGCCTAGGTGGCTCAGTTAGGCATCTGACTCTTGATTTTGGCTCAGGTCATGATCTCATGGTCCTAAGATGAAGGCCCAGGTCAGGCTCTGCAGTCAGCACAGATTCTGTTAGAGATTCTCTCTCTCTCTCTCTGCTCCTTCCCCTACTGCTCATACACACACACTCTCTCTTTCTCAAAAACAATAATAACAACAAAACTGTTCTGTGAAGGAGTTTATATAAATTTGGGAATATTTAGTATTTGACTGCTAGAACTTCCCTGAAAAATCAACAGGTCTATTGTTTTCTTGTTGAAAACTACTGATTGAATTTTGGTTCATTAATGATTGAATTTCTTTAATGGTTACATTACCTATCATTTCTTCCTGAATTGAAATAATGAGAATCTAATCACTTCTCATTGCTCCAATGCTACCATCCCAGTTGGAGACAGCATCATCTCAACTGGTTTACAGCTTTTATTTCTCCATTCACTTCTCTGTTTCTACCTCTGCCTTCATGGAGCAGTACTTTGAAAAAGAATTCTCTGCAATGATGACAAGGGAAATATTCTATATCTCTGCTGTTCAATATGGTAGTCACCAGCCACATTTGGCTCTTGAGCACTTGAACTATGGTTAACGCCATTGAGGAACTGGCTAATTAAATTTAAATTTAAATAGCTACATTTGTCTGACTACAAAATTGATAGCACAACCTTAGTGTTTTTTTTTCTCAAAATAGAAGCCTGAATGAGCCTTTACAAATTTAAATCAAATCAGAAGATGTTACTCCTCTGCTTAAATCCTTCAACGGCTCTTCACTGTATTAGCTTTACAGTGACTTACAACATCTTACATGACTTGGCCCCTTCCTTACCTCTCTGATTGCATCTGTTATTAATTTTGTGTTACTCTATTGCTTTTCTCCCTCGCAACAGCCACACTGACATTCTTGCTATTCCTTGAACAAACTTGCCAGACTTTTCTCACATTAGTGCTTTTCACTGGCCCAACCAGCAATACTACTTCCCCAGATGTCTGCATGGGTAACACCTTGAACCTCTTCAGGTCTTTGCTCCAATATCACCTTGTCAATAAAAGCTACCCTCACTCAAAAGCATTCTTGATTCCTTTCAACTACTTATAACTACATTTTCTTTTTGTTTTTTAAATAAAATTCATAATCTTCTAATATATAAATTTCCTGACCTGTTGTGTTTGCATGACTGTCTCTTTACTAGTGGCCTGAAATGTAGACTCCTCAAGGTCAAAGATCTTTTGCTGTTTTGTTCACTGAAGCATCTCATATCCAAAAACAGTTTTAGACACATAATAGGTGCTCAAAAAGTATTTGTTGAATGAGTGAGTAGATGAGTATTTTATAAGCTTTATTTTCTATGAATTTATCCATTTTCTAATTCATATCATTTCTTCATGGATGGACTTATCCATTATGTCATAAATTTTTAATCATTCAACTGCAGCACCTGCAATGTGTCTCTCTTTTCATTTATACTGGGTTGTTCATTTCTTCCTTCAATCTCTTTTTCTTAATCTTGTCAGAGATGAGTCTCCTAAAAATCTTTTCAGAGAGCCAATTTTTGGCTTTTTTAATACTTCTATTAGATTTTTTTCTATTTAATTTCTGTTCATGTCTTTATTATTTCATTCCTTCGTTTATTCTATTGTTCTTATATAGAGTTTTTTAATTGAAAGATTAGCTTCTTAAATTTTAGGATTTTTTTCTAATGTAAGAATTTATAACTATAACTTTTTTCTCTAAATATATCCTTAATTTCATCCCACAAGTTTTAATAAAAATGTATTTTGAATAACATTCAGCATTCAGATCTAAACATTTTCTAATCCCCCCCTTTTTTTTCCATGAGATGTTAAGAAGTTCGTTGTTAGGAAACTTAAAATTAATCTTTTGGTTGTTGTTTTCCAAACTAATTTCACTATAGTCAGGGACTAATTCCATGTTACCAAACCTTAGAAATATATTGAACATAGCTTTTTGGTCTATATTTCGGTCACATTTCATAAATGCTTTATGTTTTCCTGAAAATAATGTACATTTCCAGTTGTTGGGCATAATATCCTATATATATTTATTAAGATGATGTTAATCATCTTAGTCATATTTCTATGTCTTTACTAATTTTTGAGTGCTTGATAATTTGTCAATTTCTAAAAGGATGTTAAAAACCTATTACCCTTAAATCAGATCTCTTAATATCTTCTTGTAGCTTCTTTTAATTTATACTTCATATATTTTGATGCTATTAGTTATGTAAATATTTATTTATCAGTGAGTAGTAAATATTTTAAAATCTGATAATTATTTTTTATTAAAATATATTTTGTATGTTATTAAGATGGCATCTAGTTTCTTTAATTAATATTTCCATGGTATACTATTCCTCATTGTACAACTCAATCTTTCTCTTTCCTTGTGTCTTAGACGTGCATTTGGAAATAACATATATTTTTTTAAGAACCACTTTAACAGTATTTGTGTTTTATATTTAAACTATTATAATGTTTATTTTATGTTTATATAATATATAATATAAAATGCCATTAATATATAATGTTATATAGAATATGTAATGTTAATATATAATAAAATGTCATCTTATGTTTTTCTTTACATTATAATTTATTATTCTGCTTCTGATATTTAAGCTTTTTTTCAAGTTCTTCATCTTTTTAATTAAATTCAATTAATTAACATATAAGGTATTATTAGTTTCAGAGGAGTAAAGGTCAGTGATTCATCAGTCTTACATAATACCCAGTGCTCATTACATCACATGTCCTCCCTGATGCCCATTAGCCAGTTATCCCATCCCCCAACCCCCCGCCCTCCAGCAACCCTGTTTGTTTACTTTGATTAAGTCTCTTATGGTTTGTCTCCCTCTCATTTCATCTTGTTTTATTTTTCCTCTCTTCCCCTATGATCCTCTGTTTTGTTTCTTAAATTCCACATGTGAATGAGATCATATTAAAATTGTCTTTCTCTGATTGACTTATTTTGCTTAGGCATAATACCCTCTAGTTCTATCCAAGTCATTGCAAATGACAAGATTTCTTTTTTTTTTTTTGATGGCTGAGTAGTATTGATTTTATATTTTTACCACACCTTCTTTATCCATTCATCTGTCGATGGACATCTCAGCTCTTCCCATAGTTTTGCTATTGTGGACATTGCTGCTATAAACATTGGGGTGCAGGTGCTCCTTTGGAACACTGTGTTTGTATCTTTTGGGTAAATACCTAGTAGTGCAGTTCCTGGATTATAGGTAGCTCTATTTTCAACTTTTTGAGGAACCTCTATACTGTTTTCCAGAGTGGCTACACCAGTTTGCATTCCCACCAACAGTGTAGGAGGGTTCCCCTTTCTCTGCATCCTCGCCAACTGTCATTTGCTGACTTGTTAATTTTAGCCATTCTGACTGGTGTGATGTGGTATCTCACTGTGGTTTTGAATTGTATTTCCCTGACAATCTTTTCAAACAATTGAAAAAGTCTTGTATTGCTATATACTTCCCTCTTAGGACTGCCTTTGCTGCATCCCAAAGGTTTTGAACAGTTGTGTTTTCATTTTCATTTGTTCGCATGAATTTTTTAATTTGTCTTTAATTCCTAGTTGATCCATTCATTCTTTAGTAGGATGCTCTTTAGCCTCCATGTATGTGAGTTCTTTCCAAATTTCCTCTTGTGATTGAATTCCAGTTTCAAAGCATTGTGGTCCAAACATATCCAGGGAATGATTCCAGTATTTTGGTACGGGTTGAGACCTGATTTATGACCAGGATGTGATTTATTCTGGAGAATACTTCATGTGCACTAGAGAAGAATGTGTATTCTGTTGCTTTAGAATGGAATGCTCTGAATATATCTGTGAAGTGCGTCTGGTCCAATGTGTCATTCAAAGCCCTTGTTTCTTTGTTGATCTTCTGCTTAGAGGATCTGTCCATTGCAGTGAGTGGGGTGTCAAAGTGCCCTACTATTATTGTATTATTATCAATGTGGTTTTTTAATTTTTTTATTATTTTTTTATATAATTGGCTGCTCCCATGTTAGGGGCATAAATCTTTACAATTGTTAGATCTTCTTGTTGGATAGACCTTTAATTATGATTTAATGTCCTTCCTCATCTTTTATTACAGTCTTTGGTTTAAAATCTAATTTGTCTGATATAAGGATTGCTATCCCAGCTTTCTTTTGATGTCCATTAGCATGATAAATGGTTTTCCACCCCCTCACTTTCAATCTGGAGGTGTCTTTGAGCCTAAAATGGGTCTCTTGCAGAGAACATATCAATGGGTCTTGCTTCTTTATCCAATCTGATACCCTGTGTCTTTTGATTGGGGCATTTAGCCCATTTACATTCAGAGTAAGTATTGAAAGATATGAATTTAGTGCCACTGTATTACCTGTAAAGTCACTGTTCCTGTATATTGTCTTGTTCCTTTCTGGCCTATGTTACTTTTGGTCTCTCTCTTCACTTAAAGGATCCCCTTTAATATTTCTTGCAGGGCTGGTTTAGTGATTGCAAATTCTTTAATTTCTGTTTGCCCTGGAAGCTTTTTATCTCTCCTTTTATTTTGAGTGACAACCTTGTTGGATAAAGTATTCTTGGCTACATATTTTTTTTTTCTCATTTAACACCCTGATTATATCATGCCAGTCCTTTCTGGCCTGCCGGGTCTCTGTGAATAGGTCTGCTGCAAGGCTAATATTTCTATCCTTGTAGGTTATGGACCTCTTTTCCTGAGCTGCCTTCAAGAGTTTCTCTTTGTCTCTGAGATTTGCAAGTTTCACTATTATATGTCAAGGTGTTGACCTATTTTTATTGATGGGGGGGTTCTCTGTGCCTCCTAGACTTGAATGCCTATTTCTTTCCCGAGGTTAGGGAAGTTCTCCACTATAATTTGTTCCAATATACCTTCTGCCCACCCCCTCTTTCCCTGTCTTCTGGGCCCCCAATTATTGTAATATTGTTTAGATTTATGGTATCACTTATCTCTCTAATTCTCCCCTCGTGGTCCAGTAGTTGTTTATCTCTCTTTTTCTCAGCTTCTTTATTCTCCATCATTTGGTCTTCTATATCACTAATTCTCTCTTCTGCCTCATTTATCCTAGCAGTTAGTCTCCATTTTTTATTGCATCTCATTAATAAACTTTTTGACTTTGACATGCTTAGATTATAGTTCTTTTATTTCTCCAGAAAGACTTTATCTAGTGTCTTCTATCCTTTTTTTTTAATCCTAGCTAGAATCTTTATAATCATTATTCTGATTTTCAGTTCCAATATCTTACTTATATCTATGCTGATTAGGTCCCTGGCAGTCAGTACTGCCTATTGTTCTCTTTTTTGAAGTGAGTTTTTCTGTCTTGTCATTGTGTCCAGAGAAGAATAGATGAATAAGAGAACAAAATACTAAAATGGCAACAATGACCTCAGAGAAATATACACTAAACAAATCAGAAGAGATTGGAAACCAAAATAATAAATAATAAATAAATAAATAATACAAATTAGGGAAAATACACTGGATCCTGTGTGTATTTTGGTCTGTTTGTTAGAAAACTAGATCCCAAAATTGTAAGGAAAAAAAATCTTATATATGTACAAAAGTAAAATTAAATACATAGAAAGGATAGAATGCAACTTTACAGTTTTTAATGAAAATTAAAAGACAAAACAAAAAAAAGAGAAGGCATATAAACAGGTGAACAGAACAGAGCAATATGCTGTATTCTGAGTGTATTTTTGTGTTTGTTAAAAGAAACTATATCCCAAAATTTAAGGAAAATAAAACATATATATATAAATAAAATTAAATACATTGAATGTATTTATACATGGAATGTATAAAATTAAATACAAAATGTAACTGTAAAGATGAAAATTTAAAAAGACTTTAACAAAAAAAAAGAAGAAAAAAGAGAATATGATCAGACAAGTGAAGAGAACAGAGCAATACACCAGATTCTGGGTGTATTTTGGTCTGTTTGGTCTGTTGCATCTCAAATTTGTAAATAAAGAAAACCATATATATATATATATATACAAAAATAAAATTAAGTACAATGACAGGATAGACTTGCAAGTGTAAAAATGAAAATTAAAAAGTATTTTTAAAAAAGAGTTGATAAAATAAGAAATTGGCTGAAAAAGGAAAGAGAAAAAAATAAAATTGAAAGAATAAAGAATCGTGGGAAAAAAAACCCAAGAATTCTATATACTATTTTCCCCTAGTGCTGGAGTTTTGCAGTTCTGTGTGATCAGTAAACTTGGTCTTGGCCAGACATTCTTGCTGATCTTCTGGGGGAGGGGCCTGTTGCACTGAGGTGTCTTGGCCCCAGGAAGAATTGCAATGCCCTTGCCAAGGGCCAGGCTAAGTAAACTGCTCTGGATTGCTCTATGTAGATTTGTTCCCTGAAAGCTTTCTACACTGCTTTAAGGGATAAGAATGAAAATGGTGGCCTCCCAATCTCCAACCCTGGAGCCAAAATTCAGGGATCCACTCTTCAGTTCACCCTCAGGGAAAAGCAGTCACTCCCAGTCCCCTGATCTCCATCCGCACTCCGTGTTCACCCAGCCTGTGACTGAGAGTTTCTATCTCAGGCAAGCGACCCTGTTTTGAGTCTCTAAACCCTGCAAACTCGTGTGGCATGTGCTTGTACCTCTCCTCCTGGGGGAAGAAGGGAGCTCTTGCCCTGGTTCTGCTGCTTACTGGGCCCCTGCTCGGGAGCAGTCGCCCAACCCTGCTGCATTTGGAGGTATGTGGCAACCCTGAGCTGAAGCCCACTTCTGGGCTTGCTGATTGCAGCTGGCTTCCCTGCTCCAACGCCTGGGAACTCTGCTGCACTCAGGCACCCCCAGTCTTCCTGTGACTCTGGGGATCCTGAGACCGCACTCTCTCACCTAGGATTCCACCCCACTTCACCACATGAGTGCATTTCAGGCAGGGATGTCCCTCACTGGTGCAGACTTTTAAAAGTTTTGATTTTGCCCTGTGCTGCTATATCACTTTCTGGTGTGGCCTGACGGAGACTCCCTCCCCCCATGGTTTATCTTCCCATATATCACCTCGGATTCACTTCTCTGCACCTTGTAACTTGCAGAAAGTGTCGCTTTTCTACTTGTATAATTGCAGCTATTCCTTTCTTAGATCTCTGGTTCAGTTCACAGATGTTCAGAATGATTTGATAGCTCTCTAGCTGAATTCCTGGGACCAGATAAACTAAGGTCTCTTACTCCTCTGCCATCTTGGACTATCCCAATATCTTTATCTTCTTTTTAAAAATTCAAGTATATAAGAGAATATTAACTACAATTGCCTCCTTTCAACTTTTATGCTATTGCAGTTTATTATAGCAGTTATTCATTTTTCCTCTACTCTATAAATTATTTTACTTTTGTTTTCTTAATTTTATCTTTTATTCCCCCAATATTATTCTGTTCTGCATCTTAGACCTTCAAGGAAACTTTCTCTCTGAAGCACATTCTTTAGAATTCCCTTTAGTTGTGGTCTAGTAGCGAACTCTCTCAGCTTTTCTTTTCTAAGAATGTCCTTTTTTTACCCGATTTCTTGAAACATATTTTTATTCGATGCAGAAATATGCATAGGTATTTTCTTTTACATATTAAAAATATTATTTTACTCATTTCTAATTTTGAGCTATTTGTTAGAAGTGGGTCACTCTTTTGTAGTAATCTGTATTGCCTTTCCAGCTGCTTTTAAGATTTTTTCCCTTTGATATTCTGTAGTTTCAATGTCAGAACAAATGACAAGAATACTTTTCACTGTAAATCCTCTTTTGAAGAGGTATGAATTCATTACTTGTGTCCATATTTTAATTTTAGGAAAAAAGGAATGGCTTATAAATTTTATGAGATACCTTTTCAGCATCAAAGAATATGATCTTTTTTTCTCTTATAATTTACTAATATAATGGATTATATTAGTACATTTATATTTAACTATTCTTTTATTTCTGTATAAAACCTATTTGGTCATAGTGTATTACTTGTTTGGTGTATTTCTGGGTCCTTTGCTAACCTTTTACTTAAAATTATCTGTTTCTTACTCAAAATTGAGATTTTTCTATAATTTTACTTTAGATGCTATCATGGTAAGGTTTTATTATTAAAATTTTACTGGCTTTGTAAAGTGAAACAGGAAGATTTATATCTTTTTTATGGACAAGGATAGTTTCAATAGCATTATCAGTCTTTAATAGATTATTTAAAATTCAGCTGTGAAGAAACCTGGTCCAGGTGCCCTTTCCAATAGGATATCTTTTATTACCTCCTGAATTTCATTCTAATTGGTCCATTAAAATTTTCCACTTCTGGTTGGGTAATTTTGGTAGTTTATATTTTTTTCTAGGAAATCATGCTAATTGTCTTGATTTTCAAAGTTGTCTTTCACTTATATATAGCAGTATTTCAAGGTTTAAAAAAAAAATCCTCCTTTATGGTACATTGTCTTTCTCATTCCTCGTGAAGTCTACATGTCTATTTTTTTTTCTCCTTTTGCTTCCTCTATAAGACTTATAAGTTTTATATCTATTCTAAATAGCAATGCCCTTTAAGTAATTAACATTATTATCAACCTATCAACCATAATCCTCACCATTAAGAGGTCATGACTCAGAATACTTTACAGTTTAAAAACCTACTACACCAAAAGAAAAAGAAACTTAATTTTGCAATGTGTTAAGTAAAAACATATGTTTTAAAAATCCTATTGGCTTTGATTAGGAGAGACACAACACAGAAAAATCATATTTATCAAAGTTAATTACTGATGTAATATCAGACAAATCTGAATTTTCAAGAATAAATATCAAGGTAAAGTGTTTTATTGATAAATGTTCATCCATCATTAAGCTTTATATGTTGAAAATATTTCAATAATCACATGTAGATTCAGTTGTAACAAACTTGTATTATAAAATCTAAGTAGACAAAAATGCTATTGGACTGTGTCATTAAAGCAGACCTCTCAGTCTTTCTCATTGAATTAAAATAAAATTAAAAACCTAAATTCATAAGGAGGATCTTGAAAAAGTCTGATTTTAGAATGCACAATAATGCCAGTGTGTGAGAACTGAGTTAAATTGGTTTATTTAGAAAAAAAATGAAAGAACATGACATGTTTGTATTTCTAGTTTAGTGAGTCAAATTTGTTCCATATATACTCTTCCTTCCCCATTACATAATTTCATATACCCATGGTACACTTAGGAAAAAGGTGACAGATTGTATTTACTACTAAACAAAATGGAATAATAATAGATAAACCCCCACTCCAATTAGAAAATATAACTTCAAAGAAAGTAGGTAGGAGAAAATATATGAACAAAAACATAAGCAAAAACCTGTAACTTATTAAAGAAAACAAATTGAAAAAGTTTATATAACAAAGATCTGAAAACATGCAGATGTTTCAGTATTAGAAAAACTAACATAATTGCAATATCAATGTCCATGGAAGTCAAGTGTGATTGTTTTTAACAATGGAGAGAATGATGTGTGTGGAGGTGAGAAATATAAAAAAAATAAATCATCTGTTTTAGTAGGAGGGAAGCTGGTAAAACTGTAAACTGACTAATTATGCAAGAGTAGTATAAGCATGCTATCTAGGAATATAGAGTAAAATACCAGAAGAAACAACTACAAGTGTTGAATGTAGTCATCACTAAGAAGTAAGAATCAAGGGTGGGATGGAATAAATTAGGATACACGTTTTTTCTGTTAGAAGCCGAGAAATTCAATTTTATTTATTAAAAATATGTACAAGCATTTTAATGACAAAAAATTAAATAAAAAATATTCAAAAGGCATATAGAGCCTTACTTCAATTATGTATTTACTTGTGTATGTGTATACACATTCTTAAATGCATCAAAAATGTCAACAGATAAATGACAAAGAACTTACAGTTTCATCACAAAGTAGTGAGATTATGGGCAAATATATTTTATTTCTAAAACTTTTTGTATTTTCAAAGTGTACTATAGTACTGAAGATGAGTCTGTATTTAGAAAATAAAATTTTAAATACATCTGTCAAATACATGCCAGCACTGTGTTAAGTGCTAAGGATGCTTAGATGAATAAGATGCAGACAACAACTACCTGAGATATCTAGGGTGATAGCTTCAGACAATTGAGAAGCAACTCAACTGACTGCAAGCCACCTTTAACCAGTCTTTTAATCAATTTCCTGCTTTTTAAATTTTCTTTTCTGTCCTTTGTTATTTTGAAGGTGGGTTGGAGGAGGTATCAAACTCTGTTGTCTCTACTTTTATCAGGGACCTAAGGCAGCATTTTTTTATAATCATGTGTTACACACTTTCAGAGCATTCATATCTCTATCTGATATTCATAAAGTTGTGCTGACTACTCATGTACTTTGTAATGCAAGCAGATTCTGCATCTTCTACTGCATTATTTATTTAGGAAGCTATTTTTGTGGTTTTCTTTTTTTGTTATTATTTTAGGTTAAGTTCCCATGTTTTAAATCAATTTATCCTTAAACATAAGCTCATCAAAAAATTGCTTAAGTATGAGATTCTGATTGTATTTGCTGTTATTCCTTAATAGATATATTTTTAGATAAATGTTATGAAAATCAAATGCCTCATAACATGCAAAATAATCATATCTTTACATTATAAGAAGAAAGGTATGTTATGGAGAAACAGATGGTGAATGGGCTGTGACTCTGCATAAAATGTTCTAAGTTTTGTAACAAGACTCTATTAGCAAATGGAAAAGTGTATCTGGACAAAGACCAACTGCCTGGAGTTAGTACAAAAGACCATTTCCTTTTTTTTTTTTTTTCTTAATGTCATGAACAATATGATTGAGTCATTTTGCTGAAAACAATTAAGACTAACAAATGCATAATGCTTCAGACCATGAAATCCCAACTGGTCCAATCACAGATAAATTTATCATGCCTACTGAGATGTGTTTGTAGCTACAAGTTGTGTTCCTCCCACTGATATAACTAATGAATGGAAGTGGGCTAAGTTTGCAGTGTAATCTACTCAAGCATGTGTTTTCAAATATTTTTTTTTTAATCAGAGGATTCTTCTGCAATATAATTTCTTTTCTCTTAATACTCTTGACAAATGCCATTACAAAATCTCTTGACAAGGGATTTTATGTATTATTTGGAAATACTTCTGCTGTGATTGCAAATAGTTGAATAGCATTAAGAAACACAACTTGTTCACCCAATAAAATAGGTTGAAATGAGCTAAAATCACAGCTAGTAACTATAATAATACTGTATTAAATATGAATCAAACCCTTAAAGAAAGTGTTTTGAAAGATGGATGTCAGATAGAGGTTTACATGAGGAGGCTGAGAGTCATTTCAAGGCATAGTCAGAAGCCTAATGTCCAAGTTGAGATACTGAGGCTGTATTTGGAAATCTACAGAAATGTCTACAGAAAAGTGAGTAAGTCCAGGTGAGAAATCATCAACTTTTACTCTCTCCCCAGATGGTTTGTCCCCAGTTGAATTTATAAGTCTCAGAGCTTTCTTTTTCCCCTAACAAAGCCTACTTGTTACTGAATATGGAACCTGGCCTCAAAGCTGGGTTCTTTCTTGAATCCTCCATCTTTCTCAAAGCAACTTACCCATGGAAGATGACAGCATGGACTGGAAAACCTGTAAGTATTGCTATGATGAATTCTAAATGTGTGACAGGACAGATGTTAGGAGAAGTGTGAATTAGGCCCTTCGCAGGACAAGTACCTAGTGACAATAGGGCTCTCGAGAGAGGTTTCAGGTGGCCAGGAACTTCTGAGTTCCAATGGCAGCAACACAGTTGAGTGGGGAGAGAAGGAAGGGATTTGTGAAAGGTCTCCAGGTTCCACACATGGAGTGTCCTTGGAGGCCAGATAAGAAAGTGTGATTTGGGGAGATGAAGATGGTGGTGAAGTAGGAGGACCCTAGGCTTGCTCACCCCGTGAATACAACAAGATAACTAGAAAAGCGTCCTAAATACCCCAGAAATCAACCTGAAGACTGGTAGAACAACCCTATAACTGAAGGTAGAGAAGAGGCCACATTGAAGAAGATAGGAAGTGTAGAGACACAGTTTGGGAGAGAAACAGATTGTGCTTGCCATGGTAAGGAGGGATCCACAGTCATGGAGAAGGGTGAGAGATAGACTAGCACACAAGGGAGCCCACATGGGCAAGATGAATCCCCATAGCAGTTGGTTTAGAAAGCAAGAGGGACTGAATTTCATGAGTTCTTGCAACCAGCAGGGCTTAATTCCTGGAGTTTTAAAGGTCAGCTGGATTGGCTCAGGGAGAACCTTGAGACACCGGGGTCGTTCTTGGAGAGAAGGCAGGGCAAATAGCCCACACACATACAGCATGCTGAAGCATTGATCTGAAGAGTGCCCGGGGCACATAGTGGGGAGGTTATTTGCTCACCTCAGAGTGTCTTGGAGTGTGTCCCAGAAAGGCAGCATCCACAGAGACCCCTCTGGAAACAAAGCAAAAAAGGAAGGCGCCATTTCCCTCCCCTGCCCTTCAGCATAAGCACAAGGCCACCTATGGGAACCAGCATAGCTCTGACATAGACTACCTAACTTGTTTACACCAAGCCCCCTATCCCATGCTCCAGTGGAGCCACCTTTCCCAGTCATGCTTAACTCAGTCCCAGCATGGCATACCCCTCCCCCAGAAGACCAGCACCAACCTCTGCTCACACTGCATCTCCTACCCAGGAGTTTTATAAGGCCTTTGTTGTGGTGGCAGTGGTGACAGGTCTCATTTCATAAGCACACCAGAGCACACCAGTTAAAATACACCAATTTCAGGGCAGGGACCAAACACTGCCCACAACAGGCAAAGAGAGCCTCTGCAAACAACTGGCCTGAAGGATAAAGTGGCCAAGACAAAACAGCAGACTGCATGCAGCACACATGGAGATACTCACTGAATTTCCAGGCCCTGGGGAACAAGAGACATTACATAGCAGGACACTATAGGATCTCTTCTTCAGAAGGTCATTACCCTTAAGAACAGCTGACTTACTTAACATACAGAAATAGGCACAAAGACATAGACAAAATGAGAAGAAGAGAAATTTGTCCCAAATGAAGAAGCAGGACAAGGGCATAGCTGAAGACCTAAGTGAAACAGATATAAATAACATTCTTGATGGAGTACTTAAAGCAATGATCATAAGTAATGATCATCACTGGACTTGAGAAAAGAGTGGAAAACATCAGAGAGACCCTAAACAAAAAGACTAAAAAAGAACCAATCAGAGATGAAGAGGGCAATAAATAAGTTTATCAACACACTTGATGCAATGAAGAGCTGGGTGGAAGAAACAAACAAAAGAACAAATGAATGACCTAGAATACAGGAGTAATGGAAAGTAATCAAAAAAAAAAGAAGAAGAAGAAGGAAAGTAATCAAGCTGAACAAAGAGACATAAAAGAATTATGCAAGGGCAGAGCAAGATGGCGGAGGAGTAGGAGACCTAGATTTCGTCTGGTCTCAGGAATTCAGCTGAATAGGGATCAAACCATTCTGAACACCTACGAACTCAACAGGAGATTGAAGAAGAGAGTAGCAACAACTCTCTGAAAAGAGAAGCGACACTTACTGGAAGACAAAATGACAAGACGAAAAAAATCACCTCAGCAAAAAGAACAAGAGGTAGTACCGTCTGCCAGAGACCTACTAAATACAGACATTAGTACGATGTCGGACCTAGACTTCAGAATCATGACTTTAAAGATACTAGCTGGGCTTGGAAAAAGCGTGGAAGTTATTAGAGACACCCTTTCTGGAGAAATAAAAGAACTAAAATATAACCAAGTCGAAATCAAAAAGGCTATTGATGAGGTGCAATCAAAAATGGGGGCACTAACTGCTAGGATAAATGAGGCGAAAGAGAGAATGATATAGAAGACCAAATGATGGAAAATAAAGAGGCTGAGAAAAAGAGAGGTAAACAACTACAGGCACACGAGGGCAGAATTCGAGAGATAAGTGATAAGATAAGATGAAACAACATTAGAATAATTGGGATCCCAGAAGAAGAAGAAAGAGAGAGAGGGGCAGAAGGTATATTGGAGCAAATAATAGGAAATATAAGAATATTATATGAGCATATAATAAGAACATATTATGAGCAACTCTATGCCAGCTAATTGGATAACCTGGAAGAAATGGGTGCATTCCTAGAGATGTATCAACTACCAAAATTGAACCAGGAAGAAATAGAACACCTGAACAGACCTATAACCATGAAGGAAATTGGAGTAGTCATCCAAAATCTCCCAAGAAACAAAGGCCCAGGGCCAGATGACTTCCCAGGGGAATTCTATCAGACATTTCAAGAAGAATTAATACCTATTCTCCTGAAACTGTTCCAAAAAATAGAAATGGAAGGAAAACTTCCAAACTCGTTTTATGAGGCCACCATTACCTTGATCCCCAAACCAGACAAAGACCCCACCAAAAAGGAGAATTACAGACCAATATCCTTGATGAACATGGATGCAAAAATTCTCACCAAAATACTAGCCAATAGGATCCAACAGTTAATTAAAAGGATTATTCACCACGACCAAGTGGGATTTATCTCTGGGCTGCAAGGATGGTTCAACATCCGCAAATCAATCAATGTGATACAATACATTAACAAAAGAAAGAACAAGAATCATATGATCCTCTCAATAGAATCAGAAAAAGCATTTGACAAAGTACAGCATCCTTTCTTGATCAAAACTCTTCAGAGTATAAGGATAGAGGGTACATACCTCAATATCATAAAAGCCATCTATGAAAAACCTACAGCGAATATCATTCTCAATGGGAAAAGCTGAGAGCTTTTCCCCTAAGGTCAGGAACGCGGCAGGGATGTCCACTCTCACCACTGCTATTCAACATAGTATTAGAAGTCCTAGCCACAGCAATCAGACAACAAAAAGAAATCAAAGGCATCCAAATCGGCAAAGAGGAAGTCAAACTCTCACTCTTTGCAGATGATAGGATACTGTATGTGGAAAACCCAAAAGACTCCACCCCAAAACTGCTAGAACTCATACAGGAATTCAGTCAAGTAGCAGGCTATAAAATCAATGCACAGAAATCAGTGGCATTCCTATACACCAACAACAAGAAGAAGAGAGACAAATCAAGGAGTCGATCCCATTTACAACTGCACCCAAAACCATAAGATACATAGGAATAAATTTAACCAAAGAGGCAAAGGATCTGTACTCAGAAAACTACAAAATACTCATGAAAGAAATTGAGGAAGACACAAAGAAATGGAAAAATGTTCCATTCTCATGGATTGGGAGAACCAACAGTGTGAAGATGTCAATGCTACCTAGAGCAATCTACACATTCAATGCAATCCCCATCAAAATACCATCCACTTTTTTCAAAGAAATGGAACAAAGAATCCTAAAATTTGTATGGAACCAGAAGAGAACCCGAATAGCCAGAGGAATGTTGAAAAAGAAAAGCAAAGCTGGCGGCATCACAATTCCAGACTTCCAACTCTATTACAAAGCTGTCATCACCAAGACAGTATGGTACTAGCACCAAAACAGACACATCGATCAATGGAACAGAATCGAGAGCCCAGAAATGGACCCTCAACTCTATGGTCAACTCATCTTTGACAAAGCAGGAAAGAATGTCCAATGGCAAAAAGACAGTCTCTTCAACAAATGGTGTTGGGAAAATTGGACAGCCACATGCAGAAGAATGAAACTGGACCATTTCCTTACACCACACACAAAAATAGACTCCAAATGGTTGAAAGACCTAAACGTGAGACAGGAGTCCATCCAAATCCTAAAGGAGAACACAGGTAGCAACCTCTTCGACCTCAGCCGCAGCAACTTCTTCCTAGAAACATCGCCAAAGGCAAGGGAAGCAAGGGCAAAAATGAACTATTGGGATTTCATCAAGATAAAAAGCTTTTGCACAGCAAAAGAAACAGTCCACAAAACCAAAAGACAACCGACAGAATGGGAGAAAATATTTGCAAATGACATATCAGATAAAGGGCTAGTATCCAAAATCTATAAAGAACTTATCAAACTCCACACCCAAAGAACAAATAATCCAATCAAGAAATGGGCAGAAGACATGAACAGACATTTTTCCAAAGAAGACACTGAAATGGTGAACAGACACATGAAAAGTGCTCAACATCGCTCTGCATCAGGGAAATCCAAATCAAAACCTCAATGAGATACCACCTCACACCAGTCAAAATGGCGAAAATTAACAAGTCAGAAAACGACAGATGTTGGCGGGAATGTGGAGAAAGGGGAACCCTCCTACACTGTTGGTGGGAATGCAAGCTGGTGCAACCCCTCTGGAAAACAGTATGCAGGTTCCTCACACAGTTAAAATAGAGCTACCATACGATCCAGCAATTGCACTACTGGGTATTTACCACAAAGATACAAATGTAGGGATCCGAAGGGGTACATGCATCCCAATGTTTATAGCTGCAATGTCCACAATAGCCAAACTGTGGAAAGAGCCATGATGTCCATCGATAGATGAATGGATAAAGAAGAAGTGGTATATATACACAATAGAATATTATGCAGCCACGAAAAGGAATGAGATCTTGCCATTTGCAACGATGTGGATGGAAGTGGAGGGTGTTATGCTGAGTGAAATAAGTCAATCCGAGAAAGACATGTATCACATGACCTCACTGATATGAGGAATTCTTAATCTCAGAAAACAAACTGAGTGTTGCTGGAGTGGTGGGGGGTGGGAGGGATGGGGTGGCTGGGTGATAGCCACTGGGGAGGGTATGTGCTATGGTGAGTGCTGTGAATTGTGCGAGACTGTTGAATCACAGATCTGTACTTCTGAAACAAATAATGCAACATATATTAAGAAAAAAGAAAAAGATGAAGATAGCAGGAGGGGAAGAATGAAGGGGAGTATGTCAGAGGGGGAGACGAACCAGGAGAGACGATGGACTCTGAAAAACAAACTGAGGGTTCTAGTGGGGAGGCGGGTAGGGGGATGGGTTAGCCTGATAATGGGTATTAAAGAGGGCACATTCTGCGTGGAGTACTGGGTGTTATGCACAAACAATGAATCATGGAACACTACATCAAAAACTAATGATGTAATATATGGTGATTAACATAATAATAAAAAATTTTAAAAAAAGGATTATGCAAAATGAGAATAGACTTAGGGAACTTGGTGACTCCATCAATCATAATAACACTAATATTATAGGAATCCCAGAAGAAGAAGAGAGTAAAAAGGGGGCAGAAAATTTATGTGAAGAGATAATAGCTGAAAACGTACCTAATGTGGAGAAGGAAACACATATCCAGATACAGGAGGCACAGAGAACCCCCAACAAAATCAACAAAGGCAGACCCACACCAAGGCATGTTGTAATTAAATTGGCAAAATATAGGGCATCTGGGTGGCTCAATCAGTTATGCGTCTGCCTTCAGCTCAGATCATGATCCCAGAGTCCCAGAATTGAGTCCCATGTTAGGCTCCCTGCTCAGTGGGGAGTCTGCTTCTTCTCTCCCTCTGCCCCTCTCCCTGCTCCTTCTCTCTCTCTCTCTCTCTCTCACACACAAATAAAAAAAATAAATAAAATCTTTTAAAAAAAGAAAAAATGGCAAAATATAGTGTAAAAAAATTTTTTTAAAGCAGCAAGATGAAAGAAGACAGTAACATAGCAGGGAAACTCCATAAAGCTATCAGCAGATTTTTCAGCAGAAACTTTCCAAGTCAGAAACAAGTGGCATAATATATTCAAAGGGCTGAATGGGGAGAATCTTTAGCTAATAATACTTTATCCAGCAAAGCTATCATTCAGAATAGAAGGAGAGATAAAGAGTTTCCTAAATAAAAACTAAAGGAATTCGTGACCACTCAATCAGCCCCACAAGAATTATTAAAGTGGACGTTTTGAGTGGAAAGGAAAGACCAAAAGTGACAGTAATGTGGTAGGAAATTCAAAAGCAGTAAAATGAATATTTCTCTAAAAAAAATCATTCAAGGAACTCACAAAATCAAATGATATGCAATATGACACCATATACCTAAAACCTGGGGAGGAGAGGAGTAAAGAATGGTTCAAATCAACTTAATATAGTCTGCTGTATGCAGATAATGTTATATATAAATCTAATGGTAACCACAAAGCAAAAGACACTAACAAATATACAAAAAATAAAGAGAAAGAAATTAAAATATATCATTAAAGAAAATCAGCAAACCATGAAAGAGAAACACAAGATCAAGAAATTCTTCAGAAGCAACCACAAAACAAGTAATAAAATGGCAAAATATACATATCTATCAATAATTACTCTAAATGTAAATTGATTAACTACTCTAATCAAAAGACATAGGGTTATAGAATGGGTAAAAAAAGAAGACCCGTGTATATGCTGCCTAAAAGAGACGCATTTTATACCTAAAGACACCTGCAGATTGAAAGTGGGAGGATAGAGAAACATTTATTATGTAAATGGATTTCAAAAAAATGTTGGAGTAACAATACTTATACTGTTCAATACAGACTTTAAAACAAAGACTGTAACAAGAAACAAAAAGAACACTATATAATAATAAAGGGGACAATCAGACAAGATCTAACAATTGTAAATATTTATGCACCCAACATGGGAGCACCCATACATAAAACAATTAATAACAAATACAAAGGAACTAATCAATAATAATACAATAATAGTAGGGGACCTAACACTCACTTACATCAAGGGACAGCTCATCTAAACAGAAAATCAACTTGAAAACAATGGCTTTGAATGACACACTGGATCAAATGGATTTAGCAGATATATTCAAAACATTCCATCCTAAACAGCAGAATACTCATTATTTTCACCTGCACATGGAACATTCTCCAGAATATATCAAATATTAGGCCACAAAACAAGCTTCAACAAAATTCAAGATCAAAATCATACCAGGCATCTTTTCTGACCACAATGCTATAACACTAGAAGTCAACCATAAGAAAATATCTGGAAAGACCACACATACATGAACGTTAAGTAACATGCTAATAAACATGAATGGGTCAACCAAGAAATCAAAAAAGAAATTCAAAACTATATGGAAACAAATGAAAATGAAAACACAAGGCCCCAAAACCTTTGGGATGCAACAAAAACAGTTCTTAAAGGGAAGTTTATAGCAATAAGACCTGCCACAAGAAGCAAGAAAAATCTAGAACAACCTAAACTTACACCTAAAGGTGTAAAGAACAGACAAAACCTAAAACCAGCAGAAGGAAGAAAATAAAAACAAGAAACCACAGATGTTGCAAAGGATGTGGAGAAAAAAGAACATGTGTACACTGTTGGTGGGAATGCAAACTGGTATAGCCACTGTGGAAAACAGTATAGCAGTTCCTCAAAATATTAAAAATAGAACTACCCTACAATCCAGAAATTTCACTACTGGGTATTTGCCTAAAGAATACGAAAACACTAATTCAAAGGGATACATGAACCCCAGTGTTTATAGCAGCATTACTTACAATAACCAAATTATGGTAGCTGCCCAAATGTCCATCTACTGATGAATGGGTAAAGACATGGTAGATATATATTATTCACTCATAAAAAAGAATGAAATCTTGCCATTTACAATGACATGGATAGAGCTAGAAAGTATTATGCCAGGCAAAATAAGTCAGTCAGAGAAAGACAAATACCATATGATTTCACTCATATGTGGACTTTAAGAAACAAAACAAATCAGCATGTGGAAAAAAGAGAGAGAGAGAGAGGCAAACCATAACTATAGTGAAGAAACTGATGGTTATCAGTGGGGAGGTGGTTGGGGGATAGGTGAAATAGATGATGGGGATTCAGGAGTGTACTTCTGATGAGCATTGGGTGTGGAAATGGAAGCATTGAATCACTATATTGTACATGTGGAACTAATATTATACTGTATGTTACCTAGTTGGAATTAAAATGAAAACTTAAAAAAAAAAAAAGAAAGCATGGTTTGAAGAAAGTCACATTTGGAAATTTCCCTTGGTTTGTGATTTTATTATTGCTGTTGTTTTTCTTACAATAACAGGTTAGCAACTGAAAATGTGGGATATATTTTAAAAGTATTAAAAAGACAGTAATTGCCATTAAAGAAATCTTCAATCCTCATGTGATCTTTTCACTGACTTCACTGTTCCTGGGAGAATACAAGCCCTCATGACCCAAGATATTGTACCAAGCTTTGCAGAGTTCACAACCACCCCAACACACAAGTGCCTCCACCTGGATTCCCAGAATCTGGCTAGAAAATATCATATCTGGCTCTAATGCTCCTACTTTGAGAAGAATCAGAGTTGTGACTCCTACCGCATAGAGTTTATAAAAATGCATTCTTATAGGAATGATGTTTTGAAATGCAGTAGTTGTGTGAATCCCAGAACTGCATAACCAGGAATGTAGATGAAACAACATAACCAAGAAAACCTTTTCCCATTCCATCTTGTCTTCCTCTCTCTAGTCTAGAAAGTTCTTTTAAACTCCAGTCAAAAAGAGTAAAGAACAGTTCTGAACAATAGGTCTCTTTGGCAAACCCTGCATATTTGTCATATCTGTAATTGGAGATGTTTAATAATAATCATAGCTACTAGTTATTGAGTATTGTGTGTTGGTAAAGCAAAGTTTTGCATGTATTCACTCCTTGATCTTCACAACAATAACAACTGTTATTATCACTGCTCTACAGATGAGAAAGAGAGTCACAGGCTAACTTGCTCAAGGTTACACAGGTAATATGTGTTAAAGGTGAAACTCAGTTCCTGACAGTTCACTTTCAGAGCCCAAGCTCTTAACCATTATGGTATATACCTCACTTTCAAAAATGTTTTGAGCACGCTCATACTTTAAAAATGTAGAGTTGTTTTCTTTTTTTATGTACCTTGATTTGCTCCTATGATTAAAAATTAAGTATCTTTCAGCACAAATCTTTGTCCTAATCTTTAAAATTGTTAGGAAATTTTTAAAAATAACTTTATAGCAAAAAAAATATCAGGCTTTACTGTGATTGGTATTTTCTTTTCTTGAAAGGCAATCATGTTGCATGCTTTACATGTGCAAAGAAGCTAAAGAAAAGGAATAATCCCTGTCCAGTATGTAGACAACCAATTCAAATGATTGTGCTAACTTATTTCCCCTAGTGGACATGTCTATAAAAGTAGAGTTCTATATTTCTAACTATATAACCCTAAAAATTTAGACAAAATAAAATTATTTTTTTTACACATATCAAAAGAAGAAATTATCTGTACATGTAGATTTCTTCTCTGTAGTATAATTTACCTACTCTGGGAAGGGTGATAGTAAATGCTTCTTTTAGAAAAATTTCACTTTTGTTTATATTTTATATTTGGGTTTTAATGTAATTAAAATTGGACATATAGCTCATCTTAAACCCTTACTCATATTTTAAATGATTTCCACTTCTTTAAAATTTAGAGAAGTACCTGATTTTAAAAAATATAACATTTAAATATGTTATGTGCATTCAGGTTATGGTATGCAGTAATTATGCTACTTACAAAACATTCAGATCTGCAGATAGTTTCACCATGCTTATGATTAAATTGTCTAAATGTTTAGGTTTAGTATACATATATTATTTATTGATTTACAAATAAAAATATTAAATGATTAAAAAAAAGAAAGGAAATCATGTTTTCCACTTTTATTGCCAGTTTCAGTTTTATAGTTTGTGCATGGTTCTTTGTTGAATTAACTATTAAGATCTTACTGGTTTACTTCTCTTTTTGCATGTACTCTTTATTGTTATATAGTTATTAACTTTTCACCACATTTGGGGCAAATATTTTTCCAAATGATTCCCTGCCTTCAAAGTTTAGATGATTTCATGTATGGACAATTTTAATATTTAGCCGAAACAATCTTTCTTTTCCTTTAGTAATTTATTCCTTTGCTCATTTGAGTCTTTCTAATTCAGAAAAGAGAAAGATAATCATCAACCTAGACCATACAAAGTGGTACACTGACCAATGCCAGGCTGACAACTGGTAGTTACTTGTTAGTATGGAGAAAGAAGCTTTTAGAAACTTCTATAACAATATTATAGAATGCATTTTTGTCCATTTACTCTAAATAATGAGAAAATAGTGTTTATATTTTTCTTTTTTATTCAATTTTTCTAATAATTCATTTTGATGCCTTTTTTAAAGAATTGTCACTGACATATTGGAGAGAAGTTTGACATTAGTGATCTATATTTTCTCCTTATTTTTGGCACTTGGAGAAGAAGATAACATTTTAAAAAAGGTCTTTGTTTTTATTTTTGTCTGTTTTATTTATATACATACCCATTTAAATATAAGCAAAAGTTATTTTGATACATGCTATGTCATATGTTTAAACATTATTTATAACAACAATTTTCAGAACCGCAAGATGATGGTCTAGGAAACTCCAAAGCTCTCACTCCCCCCACAAAGACAGAAAAAAAAATCAAAACCAATTAAAACAAAATTAAAAACAAAACAAAAAACAGTTGTCTGAACCAAATTTATGGTAGCTCTGGAAAACAGTCAAAGGCTCATAGCCAGCAGGCAAATATGCAATTAAGAAAAAGCTATCTTTAAAATGGTAGGAAAGTTTTGTGGCATTTTTGGTCATTTTTTTAAAAAATTTTATTTATTTGACACAGAGGGACACAGCGAGAGAGGGAACACAAGCAGCGGTAGTGGAAGAGGGAGAAGCAGGTTTCCCGCTGAGCAAGCAGCCCAATGCGGGGCTCGATCACAGGACCCTGGGATCATGACCTGAGCCAAAGGCAGACGCTTAAGGACTGAGCCACCCAGGTGCCCCGATTTTTGTTCATCTTGTACCTCTCCCTTCCAGGTGCAGTGGTGATCTTGGTCTTGAGCAGATGGCAGCACAGTTCCTGGATCCCCCCTTGAACCAGAGGCAGCAGAGCAGATTTTATTTGCAAATTATTATGCACATCTGTTCAAATTTGGCTGGGGAGATATCCAAAGGAATTCCATAAGATACTCATCTCTGTTTTGCAGAACTTGGAATGCAATCAGGAAAAGTGAAGGGCAATGTTTGCAAAAGCTACAAGATGATTATAATCTCTGGGGAAGAGATAGTGGGTGGAGATATATAATACGCCATCAAAGGCCCAGAAAAGAAGCTGGGCCAAGATGCTTTGGAAAATTTAGAACACTCAAAATCAGCTATGTATCCAGAGGACTCTAGAAAACCATATGCATGATCTCTAAGCTCAGAACAAACTTACCTAAGAGATTAGGGAGTGTCCCAGCACAGAGTCAATTGGCAAAGCTGGAAAAATTATCATTCTCTCTGTTTCACTTTTTAAAAATGTTTTCTCTGTTTTAATTGTTTCTGTTCCTAGCATTCAAGAAAATCTTTGCCAAAATATTAGCTGAACATGAGCTAAAGGAATTGAGTCTTCAACAATCAAACATGACAAGAGATAGTGTTTGTAAAAATAGTTTAGAAAAGCCTCAAATGGACTTTATAGCCTTTAACAATCAAAATGATAATAACGAAAGCAAATCTTGGGGAATGGAGAGAATCTGATTTTCAGAGTTATCACATTATAATAGGCAATGTCCAATTTTCAATTTAAAGACTATAAGACATACAAATAAAAAAAGGAAACAAGTTAAAATTTCAAAATAAATTCAAAGTAAACTGAAAAGTCATGTCTGAGAAAGCCTGGATATCATACATACTAGACATAGACTTTACAACTATCTTAAATATATTCAAAGAGCTAAGATAAAATATGGACAGAGACATAGAGAAAATCAGGAAACAATATATGAACAGATTGAGAATATAAACAGAGAGATACAAATTATTAAAAAAGGACCAAAAGGAAATTTTGGAGCTAAACAGTATAATAATTAAATTGAAAATTTTACTATGGGGTTCAACAGCAGATTTGAGAATGCAGAGAACCAGTTAATTTGAAGATAAAACAAATTTAAATGATCAAGTCTGAGAAATGGAAAGAAAACACAAAATAAAGAAAAATGGACAGAGCCAAAAGACTTGTAGGATACTATAAAGTAGATCAACATACACATTATGGTAGTCCCAGAAGAAGACAAAGGAAAAATGGCAGAAGGATTATTTAAAGAAGTAAGGATAACAAGCTTTCCAAATTTGATCCAAAGGTACGGATCTGAAAAACTAAGAAGTTCAACGAACTCTAAGTAAATGAACCTAAAGGAGCTCACACTGAGAAACATTATCTGCAACATGTCAAAAAACAAAGAGCAAATCTTAATAATAGCAAGAAAGAAGTGACTTGTAATGTACAAGGAATCCTTAGTAAAATCAGCTGATTTCTTTTTATTTTTAAGATTTTATTTATTTCAACTGAGAGAGACAGTGAAAGAGGGAACACAAGCAGGGGAAGTGGGAGAGGGAGAAGCAGGCTTCCCACAAAGCAGGGAGCCCGATTCAGGGCTCAATCCCAGGACCCTGTGATCATGACCTGAGCCGAAGGCAGACACCTAATGACTGAGCCACCCAGGTGCCCCTCATCAGAAATCTTGGAGGGCAAAAGAAGGAAGATGACACAAAGTGATGGAAAAAAAGGTGTCATCTGATAATTCCATATCTGACAAAATTTTCCTTCAAAAATAATGAAGAAATGAAGACATCCAGAGAAACAAAAGTTGAGTGAGTTCATTTCCACTAAACCTGACTTACACAAAACACTAAAGCAGGTATTTCAGGTTGAAATGAAAAGAGGCTATACAATAACTTGAAGGTATATAATATAAATATCTCTGGTAAAGGGAATTACATAGGCAGTACAAGAGTTTATATTATTGTAATTTTGGTTTGTAACTCTACTTTTTACTTTGTATAGGATTTAAAAGACAAATACATAAAAAAATAGAGCAAAATAAATACAAATGTAGCAGAAGGAAGGAAATAATAAAGATTAGAGTGGTGATGAATACATAGAGAATAGGAAATAAATAAAGAAAATCGATCAAACCAAGAGTTGCTTCTTTGAAAATATAAAAAAAAAAATTGACAAGCTTTTAGCTAGATGGACCAAGATAAAAAGACAGTCCAATTAATCAATTAGGAAATGAAAGTGGGAACATTACTTCCAATTTTACAGAAATAAAAAGATTATAAGAGGACCATGAAGAACCGTACACTCACAAATTGGATAACTTACATAAAAACAACCTACCAAAACTAAATCATGAAGAAATAGAATATCTCAATAGACCTATAGGTAGTAAGGAGACTGAATCAGAATCAAAAATTTCTTTACAAAGAAAAGTCTTGGACCAGATGGCTTCAGTGGTGAATTCTACCAAATATTTAACAAAGAACTAAAACCAATCTTCAAAATCTTTCAAAAAATCAAGGAAGAATGAGTACTTCCAAACTTATTCTCTGAGGCCAGCATTATCTCGATACCAACACCAAAGATACAACAAGAAAAGGAAACTACACAGCAATATTCTTACAAATATAGATGTGAAAATCCTAAACAAAATACTAACAAACCATGTTCCACAACTATTAAAATAATTATAAACCATAACTAATGAGATGTATTACTAGATTGCAAAGATAGTTAAATATATGAAAATCTTTCAGTGCGATATACAGATTAATAGAATGAAGGAAAGCCCACATGATTATCTCAACAGATGAAGAAAAAAACACTTGATAAAATTAAACAGTTTTTCATTGTAAGAATGCCGAATAAACTAGGAATAAAAGGAAACTTCGTCAAAATAATAAAGGCTATATGCAAACAATCCACAGCTAACGTCATACTCAATGGGGAAAAACTGAAAGTTTTTACCCTAAGATCAGGAACAAGATGAAGATGCCTACTTTCACTTCAGATTCAGATTTGGAAGTTCTAATCAAAACAATTAGACAATTAGACAGCAAAAGTCTTCCAAATTGGAGATGAAAAAGTAAAATTATCTCCATTAGCAGATGACATGATCTTAAGTATAGAAAACCTTAAAGATCATACACACACACACACACACACACACACACACACACACACACACACACATTACAGCTAATGAATGAATTCAGCAAAGTTACAGGATACAAAACAACACACAAAATTGGTTACATTTCTATACACTTAGCAATGATTAATCCAAAAAAGAAATTAAGAAGACAATTTTATTTACAATGGAAAAACTTTGTAACATTGGATTTCACAGTGATTTTTTTGATATGAAACCAAAAGCACAAGAAACAAAGGAAAGAAATAGGTAAATTAAATGTCCTAAAATTAAAAAAAAAAAGTGTGTGCACTAACAAACACTATAAAGAGATTGAAAAGGCCACAGAATAGGAGGAAATATTTGCAAATCATATATCTGATAAGATTAATATCCAAAATACATAAAGAATGCTTACAACTTAACTAAAATATTTTTAACATGTTAATTAAAAATAGGAAATGGGGGCATCTGGGTGGCTCAGGCGGTTAAGCATCTGACTCTTGATTTTGGCTTAGGTCACGATCACAGGGTCCTGATATCGAGCCCTGCCTTGGCTCCTCGCTCAGCATGGAGTCTGCTCAAGATTCTCCCTCTCCCTCTGCCCCTCTTCCCACTCACATGCTCTCTCTCACTCTGAAATGAATAAATAAAATATTTTCTAAATAAATAAATAAATAATGGGCAATGGACTTGAATAGACATTGCACCAAAGAAAAGATACAAATGTCCAATAAGCACATGAAAAAATGGTTAAATCACCAGTCATCAAGGAAATGCAAATCCAAATCACAATGAGATATCATTTCACACACGTTAGAATGACTATTTTTTTTAATGGAAAATAGCAAGTGTTGGTGATGATGTGAAAAAAATTGAAACACTTGGGCATTGCTGGTGGGAATGGAAAATAGTACAGCCACTGTGGAAAACATTTCTCTGGTTCCTCAGAAATTAAAACCACCATATGATCCATCAATTCTACTTCTAGGAATATATTTAAAAAATTGAAAACAAAGACTCAAAACAGATATTCATATACCAATTACCACAGCAGCATTCTTTTACAAGATTTATTTTTTAGAGGAGTTTTAGGTTCACATCAAAATTGAAATAAAAGTACAGAGATGTTCCAAGTAACCCTTTTGCCCAACACATGCACAGCCTACTCTATTATCAACATCTGCCATCAGAGTGGTTGGTACATATGTTACAATTGGTGAACCTACATTGACACATCAAAATTACCAGAAGCCCATAGTTTCTATTAGAATTCACTCTTGGGGGTATACATTCTATGACTTTGGACAGATGTATGACATGTACATATCATTATAGTATTATATGGAGTATTTTCACTGCACTGAAGCTCCTTTGTATGATATTATAATACTGGATACATGTCATTATGCATGTGTCCAAACCCATAAAATGTACAATATCAAGAATGAACCCTAATGTACAACCATGGACTTTGAAAAAATCCTCTGTTTTCCACATACTCACCCCCTTCTTCCAAGCCTTGGCAACTACTGTCTTTATAATTAAGGTTTGTTTTCCAGAATGTAATATAGTTGGAATCAGACAGTTTATAACCATTTCAGATTACTTCTTTCCCTAAGCAATATGCATTTAAGGTTTCTCCATGTCTTCTCATGGCTTGATAGCTCATTTATTTTTAGTGCTATATAATATTCCATTGGCTAGATATAACACGGGTTATTTATCTATTTACCTACTGAAGGACATCTAGGTTGCTTCCAAGTATTTTGACAATTATGAATAAAGACACTATAAACATCTGTGTGCAGGTTTTTGTGCAGACATAAATTTTCAAATTCTTTGGGATTTCACGCACCAAAGGTGTAGGATTGCTGTATAGTAAGAGTATATTTAGTTTTATAAGAAACCACTCTACAGTATTCCAAAGCGGCTATACTTTTGTGCATTCCTTAAATGTTTGATAGAACTCACCAGTGAACTCATTTGAACTTGGTGCTTTGTGGTTTTGAAGGTTATTAATTATTTGTTCACTTTCCTTAATAGATATTGTATATTTCTTCTTGTGTGAGTTTTGGCAATTTGTGCCTTTCAAGGAATTGATCATTTAATCTAGGTTATCAAATTTGTGTGTTTAGAGCTATTCATAGTATACCTTTATTATCCTCTTAATTGAGGTCAGTGCCATCTGTAGTGATGTTCCCTCCTTCATTTCTAGTATTAGTAATTTGTGTCCTCTCTTCTTTTCTTAGTTAACATGGCTGGAGAATTATCAATTTTAATTTACCTTTCCAAAGAACCATCTATTGGTTTCATTGATTTTCTATATTGATTTCCTGTTGTCAATTTCACTGATTTCTGCTCTTCCCCCCACACACACACACTTTTTTTTTTTTTTGTACTTTTGCTTACTTTGGATTTAATTTGCCCTTCTTTTTCTAGCATCCTAAGGGAAAAAAAGTGAAAAGAGAGGGGCGGAGCAAGATGGCGGAGGAGTAGGAGACCTAGATTTCGTCTGGTCTCAGGAATTCAGCTGAATAGGGATCAAACCATTCTGAACACCTACGAACTCAACAGGAGATCAAAGAGGAAAGTAGCAACAACTCTCTGAACAGGGAAGCGACCACTTACTGGAAGGTAGGACGTGCAGAGAAGTGAATCCGAGGCGATATTCGGTAGGATAGATGGCAGGGGAGGGGGCCTCCGTCGGCCGCTTCTGGCAAGTGCTAGAGCCGCGGAGCACAAAATTGGACCTTTTAGAAGTCGGCTCCGCGGAGAGACGTCGCTCCAGTGGCTAAGCGGGGGTGGAACCCTCGCAGGACAGTGTGGTCTCAGGACCCTTGGGGTCACAGAAAGACCGGGGGAGCCTGAGTGCGCCAGAGCTCCCAGGGATCGGAGCGGGGAAGCCGGCTGCAGAGACGGAGACGAAGCGCGGGCTCTCAGCTCGGGGTGGCCATAAACTGTGACCCGCGGCCCAGTCGGGCCACTGCTCCTGCAGCAGGGACCCAACAGGTGGCAGATCCGGGGAGACTCCCCTTCCTCCCCCGGGAGGAGCGGCGCGGGAGCGCACCGCAGGGATCTGCTGGGTTTGGAGACTCCACACGGGGTCGGGTGCCAGAGATACAAACGCTCAGTCACAGACCGGGTGAGCACGGAGTGCGGCCGGAGACCAGGGACAAGGGAGTGACTGCTTTTCTCTGGAGGTGCACTGAGGAGCGGGGCCCCGAGTTCTCAGCTCCTCCGGGTGGAGATTGGGAGGCCACCATTTTCGCCCTGGTCCTCCAAGGCTGTACGAGAGCTTGCAGGGAACAAAAGCTCCTGAGATCAAACCCGAGCAGCTTGCTTAGCCCGGACTGACAAGGGCGGGGCAATTCAGCCTCCGGCAAAGACATTTGGAAACCACAGCAACAGGCCCCTCCCCCAGAAGATCAGCACAAACAGCCAGCAAGCCAAGACCAAGTTTACCGATCAGGAGAACGGGAGAACTCCAGAGCTAGGGGAATACTGCACATAGAATTCATGGCTGTTTTTTACCATGATTCATTAGTTCATCAAAGTTAATTTTGGTTAACTATTTTTTTCTTTTTCTTTTTCCCTTTTCAACCAACATCTTATCAATCTCTTTTTAAAAAAAAAACAAACATTTTTTATTTTTTTTTTCATTTTTAGAGTCATATTTTATCCCTTCATAGTAGTTACCCTTATTTTTGGCATATATATATATAAGTTGTTCTCTCTTTAAAATTTTGAGATACAGTTTCTTCTAACAGATAAAAATATACCCTAAATCACTAGTGTGTGGCTCTGTTCTAGTCTCCTACCTGATCACATTCT